>NW_008686580.1:45175-120998 GCF_000695815.1 Acanthisitta chloris | reverse complement strand
TCTTTCACAAGCGCTATCTGATATTATCCTTACAACAATGGCTGTTTTCTTCTTGCTCTCATCAGCATTTTGGCATATTTTTGCCTTTGATCAAAAATTTATAGGTCCTCACTCATCACGATGATAATTCATGATTGCACCAAGCTTCACTGACATGAGAGAGAAGCTTTGCTATATTGAGTGTGGCTTCTGTCCATTCTCAGGACAGGTGAAGGGATGGGGGAGCCCTTCACTGAATCTTCGCCTGGCTGTCAAAAGCTGGTCCTTCTCCAAGGTGTGTTGGTACACCAGTGTCACTGTAAGAGTGCTCTCTGACATCATACCACATATAGGAACACTGTCACTCTAGAAGCTATTTTTTGTGCCCTGGATAGAGTAAAATGTAGAAAACTGAACTGTTGTCTCACAGTGGCTGGGGAATTTCTCATCTCTCGAGACCTAAGCTCCAGTAAATGCACCTTTCTACCTGCTTTTGCCTGGTGTTGCATTTTCTCTTTGGAAGGTAATGTTTTCTACAATCCCAATTTTAATCTGTAGATTTAATTTTTCTTTTAAGAAAAACATCTTGATCTTCTTTCAGCCCACACTGATCTTACTTAAAGTTGGGTAGTTTAAATCATAATAAAAACCTTTCTCACGGGAGGCTGTGCCCATATAGCAGTAAACTTGGCTCATCAAAATCATGTCACTTGCACATGGAAAGTAAAAAAATTCTTTGAAGTGGTAATGAAGTAAGTTCCTGCTGTATGACAGAAGGTTTTGATAAGATCATGTTCGTTGGGAGAGTGCTTATCAGAAGAGCTGTAATTCATTTTGTGGAAACCAGAGTCCCAATGGAAAGTAGTTAGATGGGAAGACCTATCTGTTCACCCTCATAACAAAATGAATCCTTCTTCCTTTGTGCATTTCCTTTGAAGAAGCAGATGTGGAGGTCTAGGCCATCTCCCATCTACACAGTGGCTCTGTTTCCTGGTCGTTTCAGAGCCAACAACAGATGATAACGATGTGTTTTTCAGCTTAAGCTCAGTAAATCCCTTCAGGCCTTTCAGTGTTTCCTTCCCTGGGAAAAATACAAACATTTGCCAGGTGAGTGGAGAGCTCTCAGTTCTCCCTCATGAGGCTGTGATGGCAATGTCATATTGCCCCTGTTCACACTGTGCTTAAAGCATCCATGTTCCCAAATTCTCGTCCCTTTTTTTGTATCTCCCGGGCTTTTAACCTGAATTATTCCCTGTGCTTTCTCTGTGCTCAGTTGAAGTATTTCACAGTGTAATTTTTTGAAAAAATGCAGGATAGGTGTCTATCTTATATCTCACCATACTTCAGCCCTGAATGCTACTTTGTATGACCACTATTTTTCAGTTTGTCTAGCTTAGCAAATCCTTCTGGCAAAATACTAAGAGCCATCAGACAGTTCAGAGCAGCACCCCAGTCACTCAACCACTTCAACTCTTCAATCTCTTAAGTAGAGAAAATGATGAAAGAAACAACAGATGGTGGCTTTCCAGACAACTGAGCCATTTGTGGAAAAATCAGATTTTCAAGAGACTGAAGCAATTGGAATGCTTTGGGACAACTGAGAAAAGAATGGGCAATCGAATCATAGCACGGCTTGAGCTGGAAGAGACTTTAAAGATCACCTAGTTTCAACTCCCCTGCTGTGGGCAGGGATGCCACCCACTAGTGTAGGTTGCTCATACACATACGCATAGTGTAGCGCTAAAAACAGAATGTAAGGGAATGGGTTTTAGATTTGTAGATACTGTTCCTGTTGTGTGAGGCTTGAAAAAATTCACTGTGGAGATGGTTAAATACCCACTTCAGACTGATCAGACAAAATGCTAGGACCTGTCTGGTGTTTCCCAGTACACTAAGGCTTGTAAAATCCTCCTCTCAGTAACCATATATTGGCTGGTGTGCTACACACCTGGGTGCAGGAAAGCTCCCAGTGATTTTTAAAAAGAGATTAATGTGAAGAACAGGTACAAATGAAAAGCTATGAGAACACAGGCACATCTCTTAGGGGCTTTAAGATAGGACATCATGGTATGACATGGTCTGAGGGTCCTAAAGGGAGACACTGGGTACCCTGACCATAAATATATATAGTCTAGTGGCTTAGGGGGATGTGCTTTTAAGCAACTGGGCTTGAGCTGTGGCCTAAAAACCAGTGACCATGGTGCCATGGCATGAACAGGAGATCGATCCTTCCACATCCTTCCCTCCTCCTGCAGCCACACCAGGTTGCTCACACCACTTCCCAAGGTCCAAATCCCTGATAGACTGCAGCTTGCTGGAAGTAGTGGAGGGGGAAGCAGTGACAGCTGTTTTCCATCTTAGGTTTCCATGAAGTGGGCACAGCCAGCCACTTTTCACATTCAGCTGGTGGCATGTAGAAAGTCTTGTTTCTGAGGAAAATGCTCTCTTGGTTAACGTGAAGAGGTGGATGAAGTTGTGGTGAGATTGTGGGGCAGCATCAGGCACATTCCCATACATGAGGAGGAGGGAGGGCAGTGTCTCAAGTGCTGCACATGGAGCTTGTCCCTGCAGCAGCCCTAATGGGAAGGAATAGCTTTGTGTCCTTCATCTCCATGTTTAATCACAGTGGGAATCGAGTGGCGGGGACAGAGCTCATAAATCATGGCAGGCATTTTGTTTCCACTTCGTGGTGTTGTAGCAGAGTGCCAACTATTAACAGCTTCCTGCTTGGGTAAATTATACCAGACACTGCTTTGCAAAGGTTGCTGTAATGACTTTTAAACAGGAATTTATCCAGGAGCCATGACACAGAGTGTAAGTAATTGCAATCATACGGTTTCTGTGTCATTGATGGTTTCTGCTATCTTGTAGTAACTGCTATAATACCGTGCATAATTGGAAAGAAATACAGTATTTTTATGCTTTCTTAAGAATAAGAATTGACACTGAAATAAGGAATGGTCCCTAAAATCCTGCTGTGTATTCATGTAAATCTATGTAGTATAAAATATAATCTCACTTATCTGATACTGTCCAAACTAATGTTACACCCATGGAGCTACTATCTATTGTCTCTGCTCCTGAGTTAAATTTTTGGATATTGGCATAATAATCTACCATGTAGATAATTAACTGTGTTGGGTTCCTAAGAGAAGCAAGACTGACTTAGGACATGAGAGTGTGGCTTGTGTTATTAGTGTGTGACTCCTCACACTCGACAGACTCAGATTTTAAAAGAAGGAGAATTCCACACTCTTATAAGTCTCCTTTATCAGTATTGGAGTGTTAGGAATATATGGGCAAGGAAAAAGTAATTAATTTACCTTCTTTTTGTGGGTCTGGCTTTCCAAATAAATTACAGTCATGATATTGCTTCTGGGAACATCTGCATTTAAATGAGTCACAGAACAGTAATGCTATCTGCCAATAATGCACCTTCTCTTTTTGCAGGCAAAGTATGTCTGGTATATGTCAGTAAAAGGAGGTCACTAGAAAAAAATTAATAAAAATGCTGAGGCAGGAATGAAACCAACATCACCTAATGTAAAATAACTGAATATTGCTAAACTACACTGGAATCAGACCAATCCCTCTCATCTCAAAAGAACCCAGTAGGCTAAACATTTTATCTGGCCAGTGGGTTTTTTATCTACCTAGAGCCTTTATAGGTTAATTTATTTTTAAGGAAAGGTTAGCAGATTACCTGACTTTCACATAACAGTGTAGCTCTTGTGAAGACTGTTGATTTTTTTTTCCACAGGCATCAGGGTTATGTTTATACCTACAGGGTGTCCAAGACAGAAACTGGATCCTGGAGTGCTGAGGTGTGTACTTCTCATTTGTCTTCTGAAAATTTCTACATCCTGTTTGATATTAGTATAGATTTAATGAAATATATTCAAATTATTCATGTTTCTGCATAGTGATTTTCATTGATGGTAATCGATCTTGAGTGTGCCCATCAGTAAGATGTCTTGGTGCCACTTCTGACAGTCTCAGACTCATAAATTAATGCCCCGTTTCATTTCAGCTGTTGCATAATTCAATAGTGCATTATTTTGCATCATTTTAAATGGCAAAATACTGTGTTTTTATTATTTGACAAGCACAATCTGTTCTGTCCCTTGTGCCATTAATGTCAGAATATTTAAAGAACTTATTTTCAGTCTACAGTGTTTAAAAGTTAATTTTACTCCTCTTTAATTCATCATTGATGCAAAACATATATAGGATAGCCAAAACTTGACACAAAATGTATTTTCACCCATCTGACAAGAAACTGTTAATGTGGGCACAGAAAAACAGTACTTGCAATACAGACAACTATTTTGATTGATGAAATTGGGATGTTAATCTGTGTTTCTCTTATGAAGGTTTTATTCTTTGGATATACTCTTGTGTATTAATTCATAATTAGCTTTCTGTTCGTACGTTAATGAACACTGATTACAAATCTTATATAATTTATAGATGGGCATAATTCCTCAGCCATTATTATAACAGAAATGGTAACAGTGTTCTGGAAGACAAAACTAATTCCTGGGGTTACTCAGAAGCAGATCGGGGAGTGGAAGTGACTGACAATACTGTGGAGTAAATAATTATCTGTGTCACCCTTGGGAACAGCACCCAGGAATTTGTTCCTGTAAGTCATGAGGAACACCCTGTAAGGGTTAGGATTTGCAGTGCCCAAGCAGAAGGGTTTTCAGGAGAGGGTGAGAGTGACAGTGCACTTGGCATGCCAGGGTGAGCACTGTCATCTCAGCAAGGATGCCAGGAGCCCAGGGACCCCTATCTGTGGAGGATAATTCCCTGAGTGAGGCTGCAGCCTTCTTTAGCCCCAGGGTCTCCTGGAAGGTTTTTCTGGTGTTACATGGACCTGCTACAACTCCTGGCCTGTGATGGCCACTGGCTTTGTATGTATGGGTCTTGGGCTTTCCCTTGCTGTATATTAGGCAAACCATAACTGTTTCACAGCATAGGTGTCCTGAAAGCCCAGGACACTCTACATCCTCTGCAGGGAAAGGTGCTAGCTACACACCCATGATACCAACTCTTCCCTTAAGCAAACAGAAACCTTCAAGGAAAAGTTGCTAAGACCATGCTGACCTCAGCTGTCAGAAACAGCAGCCTAGGTCCAACTTAGCCCCATGGAATGTGCCTCGAAGACTCAAACAGGCTTCAGGTGCAGCTGGTCCTTTCCTATCTGTGTTTCCTTCCCCTGTGGCCGGTTAGTCTTTGAGCAAGATCAGGTCATACCCACCTTTCAAGGATGTGGCAGGGAAATTAAACCAGTGCTGGTGAAATCCCAGCCAGTGTGAAGACTCCAGCTGGTGCCAGTGAGGCTGGATTTAGCTCATGGCTGCTGGGTGAGAGCAGTGTCCCTCAAGTGGGACTATGCTGGCAGGACCTATGCTTGTCCTCCCTTGACTTTGGTGAGGAGGACTTACTATGAGAATGCCTTGAAGGATTTCACAGAAACATTGGGTGTTTGATTAAAAGCACACACAGTTTCATTTCACAGTCTTTGAAAAGTTGCTAATGTAGAAAGAAAGAAAAATTCCCACTTTTTAATAAATAGGTAACATTTGGCTGCTGTCTTTGTACAGCAGGTAGACAGGAATACTCAATGAACACTCAAAGCCAGCGTTGAATGCCCAGAGAAGGACTTGGAAAGAGGCTGCATCCTTGCTGGAATGTAGTGGTGGGAGGACTCCCTCTCCTCCGTAAATGCCAGGAGCTCTCTAGGTTGTCTTACGGGTGTATCCAGATTGGAACTATCTTACTGATACATGCCAGGAGGTTGTTGGTAAAGCAGTTAAATCACTGGCTGCAATAAGTCAGGGTCAGAAAAGGCAGAAGATCACTTGTGAGTTTGTGTAATTGTGTGGCAGACTCTGGGTTTCTCTTGTAGTGGTTCAGAAGTAGTCCTCCTTCCAGCCTTATACCATCATGCTGCTGGAAACTGCTCCGTGCAGGGAGGCTGTGATGCCCCAGGGAAAGGGGAGAGCAGTGCAGCTCATTGCCTCGTTTTCAGTTGGCACATCAGGGGGTCCACATCCATGTCTGGCCACTTCTCTGGGGCCTGTGTGCATTTCTTAGGTCAAAGCTTCAGTGCCAGTGCCCTGAGCCCAGCACAGATGCAGAGTACCCAGCAGCCCTTCTCACCTCTCACCCTTTGGTTTTGCAGACAGCACCTGGGGTTCACCGGAGGCTCTTTCGGAAAGTGCACAACCTCATTTCGGCCTTCCAGAAACCCAACCAAGGCATCATAACACCCCTGCAGCACCCAGTCATCAACCAGGGGAAAGCCAAACACCCCCCAGGTACTGGTGGGGTAGAGGGAGCCTTGGCTGCAGCTGAGCAGAGCCCTTCACAGCTGCATGGATGGAGGTCTTAGACTTATTTGCATATTTGACCTGAAGTAGCCATCAGAGTGACATTGCCAAAAACATGCCCTAAGTTTGCTACTGTATGATCAAAATGCTGTCACTCAGGTGCCCATTAGGGACAGGGCCTGTGAATGTGATGAGAAAATGGATTTTGAATATGTGCTCCTGAGTGCTATAGCACCAATGGCTACCTTCTCTCACCCAGCGTACAAACCTTCTGATCTATGAGTGGTGATCCTTTCATATCTTTGTGGTTATTTTTCTTAGGGAGGAATGAAGGCCAGGACTTCCACCTGCAGCCATCATGAAGATTTTTCCCCAAGTGTGACATAGCCACATCTTCCAGTGTCTCATCTAGTCCATGCTCTCAAACAGAATGATTTATATGATAGTTAATACAACTCTGTGAGTTTGCTTGTAACATTTTCAGAAATGTGTATTTCATAGAATTTCTAGCTCAAAATGTAGAAATGTAAGTTTCGGAATACTTTGAACTTAGGGTGGGACTTTTTTTTCTAAGCAAAGATGAAAAAGTATGAACTACTAAATACTTAATGTCTTTTCCCCCCTCTTTTTACTGTGAAATATAAAATATCTTTCCCTGCAATATGAGTTCTTAATTAATAATTAGTTACTAATTTTGCATTACTTAACTTTGGACTCTGCTTTATTCTAGTCAGCATTTATGCAGAACTGGGCAAGTCCCCTTTCATAGCCTTAGGAGAATTGTTTAAAGTATCCTTGCCTTGGGTGGGCTGTCTGTCAGTCAGTCATGCAGTTTCTAAAGCTATTCCAGAATTGACACCATGAGGATCCCCACTAACTGATTTCCCATCACACCAGGCACTCTGCCCTGTAATGAAACCTGTAGTTTGCACAAATGATCAAAAGCTTAAGCACTGCACAGAGTGCAGAACACCCAGTGAAGTGGAAAGCCTCATTCTTTGCTTTTAGGTGTTCTCTGTACTTGAAACAAACCACCCTTGCATACAGTTAAAAAAATAAATTATTTTTGCATGACAGTTTCTCTACTTGTCTTTTCCTATCTGTGTGTTTCCATGCTGCTGCTGGGCTCCTTGAGGGGAGATTTGAATCTACAGGACTCATCAGCTGTGCAGGGTTGGCACGAGGCTATTGGAGTGCATGCCTTTTGCACTTGGGGTTTAATAAACATGATGACACTGTCCTGATGAACTGGCAGACAGTAGGAAACTGTTTGGAACAGCTCTCTTGTTTCAGGAGATAGGGCTGTGTTGCACTGTAGTTCAATGGTGGTAGACATGGTCTGGACTCCCTCTATGTGGGTTTTTTTGCCAGGAAGGCTTGTGGGCTTTAGGAGGGACCCTGGCTGGGGCCCAGCCTTATTTGTGTGCAAGGAGGATACATCTGGTCTGGCTTGTGCCACTGATAATCGGCCTTCAACCCACACAGATGGTCCTAACTACCAAAAGAATGTGTGTCTCCTGCACTCCCTTTCAAAGCACAGGACTAACAGTGGTTGCAAACAGACTACAAAAATAAATGTATTTAAAATACCCAACTCTTAAACATTGTCTAGTTACATTTGGATTACTCTGGTTATGTTTCATGCCTATACTTCTCACTTGTGTACAGCTTGGAAGGCAGAAATCATTTCCTAGGAAAGAAAGAGACTTTTTTTCCAGAGCGACCAGGCTACAGGCTCAGGGAGAACAAAACTGACTGCATTTCATCAGACACAGCAGCCCATGGCTCTGGTGGCACAGTGAGAGGCTCTGCAGCTGCTGTGTTTGCTCTTCACTACAGGTAAGTTGGATGTGAACAGTGACAGAAGTAAACAGACTGCAAGCCCAGGATTCAGCAAGGTGAGGGGAATGCTCCAAGCATTTGACAAAGCTGGAAGGTTTACCTGCCCCTCCCCCCCCATAAGTGGCTCTGAGTGAGACAGTGCAAGCAATAAAATATTTGCTGTGAAGCACAAAGTTCCTTGTAAACCAGCAATGGGAATATATACACTAAATGTACTGGCCCATCATAACAGGTGGGCAACACTGTTGCAAAGTCATGACAATTTCAGTTCATTGCTCAGTTTCTGTCTAATTGAATTTGTGGTGAAATATCCCATCGTATTTTACACTGTAGGTACGTGTTGCTCTGTGCCTCCTTGGTGCACATGCTTATTGGTTAAACAAGTGCCTTACTTTAATACAGTGCTATGCAGTGGTAAATCCAGCATGACTTCTTTTATAAAATATTTAATGCTTTTTTAATCATTACATAACTGAGCAAACGCACTGGCTGCTTTGTTGTCACTTGTGCCCATTGAACCTTTCCCTCCTCCTCTCGGCTTTAAAGGTTTCCCAGCTCACTGTGAGCCTGGGGCAGCTGGTCCCTGGTTGCTCTTACCAGCTTTGTGTGCCTGCAAACCATCCTTCCTCAGAGCCGACCCAGCTGCTGGGTGCTGGCAGCTTCTCGGGGAGCCTTTTTGCTTTCCAAGTGCTGGGTCTAAACCCCTGGTTTACCTGGCCTCTCCTGGGAACAGGAACAAGTGTGCTTGGAAATGATCCCTGGCAGATGATTGCACAGTGGTAAGGATAAATGTAGTGGGAAGCACTTTGCCCAAGGGCTGTTTCCTATGGAAATATCCTATTGACTTCAAGGCTGAGGCTGCATGTGCAAAACCTGCGGCACACAAGCAGCAGCTGCTCTCTCGCTCTGTGGTGCAGTGAGCTGAGGATAACTGGTTTGACTATGGTAGACTCCAGAAGTGCATTGTTCTTCTAAAAAATACATAAAATAGGCCAGAAGATGCCATTTCTGTTTAAAGCTGAGAATGTCGTTTCAGTTTCTGGTGTAAATTATTAAGACAGAGGCTTTTGTTGTTTCTTTTGGGTACCCCAAGGGTCTGGAATTGCTGTAGGCTTAAACAAGGTGGAAACAGAGAGAAGCTGATGGTGCCTATGAGACAAGGAGTTGATGCTTGATTATGGGAACTGTAACATGGAAATCATATAGATTTCATACATTGACTTAGGTATGAAGAGCTGCAGATCCTTTCAGAGAGCAGCAGGTGCATTTTGTGGGCATTACCTCCCAGCTGATGTCTGTATCACCTGCTTCTTTCTTCCCACTGTCTCTTCTGGACTCCAGCCCCACTGGGACACAGCCCCACACTGCTGCAGCTTCTCCCACCCCAGCCCTCCTACTCCTGTCTCCTTGCTGTTACAGCCCCAGTTCCTGCAGCTGGCTTTGAGGCTCACTGTGTTACATTGTGTGCCCTGACCCTGTACACCCTGCCCCAGCCCTCCCTGCTCTGCCCTCTCCCCAGCAAAGGCAATGCTGGTCCTTTGCAGCTCCATTTTTAGCTCCATTTTTGCCTCCACTAAGCCCTCTTCTACTCCCCATCTATGGCTGTGACAGACCTCCTGCAGGACTAAATCAATACTGTCTTCCAGGCTGGTTTTCTTCCCTTTTCTACTAGAGCACCCCTTTGGACTTGCTTTCTTCTCAGCTATCCAACACAGCTCTTCCAGCCTCAGCCCTCCTGCTTGGTTATTACCCCGCCCAGCTGTTCTAATGTTTTTCACCATATAATCTTTCCTTTAGCCTTAAACACTCCTTGTGCCCTTCCACTCATGTTCTCTTCCTCTCTGCTGCATGTGTTGGGCTTTCTATTTTTTTATTTTCCTGGGCGCCCACTTTTGACACACACAGTCATTCATCAGCATCTATTTGAGGCAGCTCTAAAGAACGTGCAGCTACTTAAACTTTGCTCCTCATCCTACCACCACCATCGACTTCACCCACTCTGTTGTTGGGAGTGCAAAGGCATTCAGCAAAATTTTTTCCCCTCCCTCACATTTGCTTTGATTAATGTAATAACTTGTGCACAGAAACTGGCTGGGATTTCATTTGCAGTGAAACCTGCAGAGTTATAGGCATGAACTTTGGTGAATCAGAAGTAAAATTAAAACCTTGATAAGCAACCCTCCACCCTGCAACCTTTGAATCAGCCTATATTGGCTGAAGTCCTTATTTAGCTCTAGGGAAGCACCTTTTCCTAATATGACTAGAGTATCCCAAATACTGGTGTAAACAAAGACAACATCACACCCTGTCAGTTTGCACCTTTATTTTTTAAAAATGAAATAGTCAAAGTACTTTCTTTTTCAAATATCGACACATAATATATTAACTTTCAATATTTACAGCGTGTTGCTGGGATGTTCTTGTAGAAAATGCATGCTTCTGGTCTGAAACCCAGAGCAAAATGCATCAGACCATTTAACTGCAGCCATATAACATAAACCTGTACAGTATCCAGTCACTATTCAGCACAGGAGTTAGAGCAGGAATAAAAAAATTGGGATCTATTGTTTCCTAGCAACGAGGCTGAGGCCATTATAACACAATTTCTGTAAGATCAGAACCTCTAACTGGTGTTAGACAGAAAGTGAAGATCTTGGCATACATTGTAAACATTTTTTACTGTTGATGAGAAAGCTGAAAAGGAACATTACTTTGACATATATTGTATGCAATGCTTCTTGTTCTCGTTTATTGACACTTCTGCCAGAAGAGTATGAAGATTTTAATGTTTTATCATGGTTCATACAAGTAAAATACTGTCAAGGACACGATCTGATATACTAACATTTATTAAAAGGCTAAAGTCCACCACGAGATCTAAGGAAAAACTGGAAATTGTCAAACACGTTTCCTTAGACAAATAATGGCAGGTGACAAATGCCCAGACAAATCCACAACGAGTCCGACTCCACCATTCCCAGTTTCTGCCTGGAAGCGATTCCTCTGGCAGTCATGGTGCTTTCGACCTGGTAATGTTTTGTATCAAGGAGAGGTTTAAATAACAGTCAGCATTTGACGGGAAAACCCTTAGGGCTGATGGCGGCAGCCTGAGCTGGGTGTCACCGTGCCAGATCAGCCACACTGTGGCAAATGCCCCCGAGCATGCAAATACCCTGTGGGGGATCTGCCCATCTCCTTTGGCTCGGCTAAACCAGGAGCTCCTCTGCCTGAACCGCCTTCCCCTTTGGAGCAGCACCTTGGCTTCCAACAGCACCCATCGACATTGCTCACCTTGGAGAAGCTGCTGCCCTGTGAGCCCAGCCCTGGCATGGGAGGGCACAGGGTGGGACCCCAGAGCATGGTCAGAGTGCAAGGCCACTTCTGCCCAGCTAGTGCACAGCTGAGGGATGCAAAAGAGCTCAAACGAAAGAGCTAAGGTGTGTATACCCAGTTGCACATTGACCAGTTCATATATATTTATTTGGCTATGTTCTACATAGATATCTATATATATATATATTTATAACTTTGAAATGTTCTAGATTTGCTAAATAAATATGAAAGCAAAGGAAACGTTACTTGTACACACTATTTGTTTGGCTGTCATAAAAAATATAGCACGTATTTCTCATGGTAGGTACTTTGCTACAGGATAGTGTGCAAGAGTGGTTTTTATTTTATTTTTGTTTTATTTTGCTTTGTTTTATTTTAATTTTAAATTTTAATTATTTGTTTTTCCACTTTCAAAACATGGTTTGCAGTTCAGAATGCTAGCATCAAATTATCTGATCTAAATAACAGTAAAAATTTCATGCTGTTAATTTTCTTTTTTCTCAATTGGGTCTCTAGGCTATAGTGCAAAATAAAAATGAAATAAGAAAAGAAGAAGGGAAAAAACCCTCAACACTGAGAAATTGGTCTAACTACTAGGAAAAAAACGGAGACTGAAATATTCCCTGCCTCCATCTGAGGTTGTTCATGAACAAGATGGTCCAAAGCTATTTGTTCACGTAATTCTCTCGAATCACTGCTGGTTGGCCCATGTGTAGCTACGGCTTCAGTCTCCTGTGCTCTTTCAGTAATAGCTCATTTCTTTCACACTGTCAGTGTGATTCAGTTTCTTAAATTTCCAAAGCTGTTATGATGAAGGCATTTTTTTTTTTTTGCTTTTGTAACTGGGCCATGTAATATCATGAGAGTCTGTGAATGCATCCATATTATCATAATAAATATTGTTCAAAATGTACCTTAGACTGCACCCAGGAAACAGAAAAATGCCAAATCTACTTTCAGAGACAAACTTGTAACACATTTCACTCTTTGACCTTTTGGCATAACATGAGAACAACAGTAATCAAGGCAGTATTAAAAACCACAGCTGTAGGTAATACAAAGTGCATTTCCTGCATATAATACAGATATAACTTTCAGAAACTAAAGGCACAAGCTAACTAAATATGTATTACATACTAGAAATGCACAGTTCAAGGTAACTCTAATAGCTTCAAATATTTGTTTATAATGGATATTTAAAGCAGTTTGAAAATGATCCTCATTAGTGAATTGCAAAAAAGTATAATTGCTTAAAATATAAGTAAAATAGACTCTAATATTGACATCTTGGATCAGTGATAAAATACATCATCACATTTATGAATGCACTCTCTATATACAATTCATAAATTATTCTTCCGTTGATTAAAAGCGTATTAGAGGCTCAAGGATCTGAAGGTCCATTTTTAGGCTGGTGTGGAGGTATTCAAATTCTCCGTGATTGTATGGAAAATTACAGAAATCTGAGCTGTCAAACCTGGATGTTGTCAGCTCCCTGTTCTGTACACTAGTTAATGATGAGCCTGATCATAATGTGTATGTGCAGACTTTGGTCCACAGTTTCCCCTAGCTGGGGATAGAGGGGGGTTCCAGGGGCCAGGCTCCCACTCAGCCTGATCCTGCACCCCCAAAGCTGCGCTGGCTCCCAGGGGAGCAGGAGTCTGGGAAGATAAGGTAATGGGGTGAGGCTGAGACCTGAGATCAATCCCCAGGAAGGGGCTCAGGTCTCAGGTGCCAGTTCAGGCTCATCTCTAACTTGGGTACAGTCTGCTCCACTTGCCCAAAAACAAGGGGAAAAAGAAAACTGGAAAGAAAGGAAGAAAGACAAAGAATGCACTTTGTTGGCTTCAGTAAATATGAGCAGAAATTGTTTCAATATATTTAGTATGTCTGTTTTGAAAGAAATGTGCAATAACATCACTGTTACGGATACACAGGCTCTATAACAAGACTTCTAGCTCCCTCTGAAAGTCAGTAAAGGAAAACTGCTTGCCCATCCCCCCCTCCCTGTGTGCCCACCCCACCTCCTGCTAACCAGGTCTTTTAAAAATGACAAGCTGAAGGAAGGATCACCTACTCTGCTATGAAGTAACTGTGCCAGCAGCGCATGATACCTTGGGAAATAAAATTTCTGTCCATGCAATATAATGCTTTTCTATGTGCTCTAGATATTGAGCTGAAAAGTGAAGAGTCATCCCCAAAATGTTCTACGTTTATCAACATATTTACTATCCACACTTAGGTTCATCAACTCCCAACCCACCAGTCTTCTTCAGAGTCAAAAAAATGAGTACTACAATAGGATTATTATTTGAGATGAAAAGAATGTGATGCCTAAACCCAACAACACTGCAACTTCCAAATCATCTGTGCAAAGATGAGTCCTGGACCAGTGCCTACAGACAGGACCAATCCTTCATGGCTTGTTGTTACCACTCCTTGTGGGCTCTCAGCTGGGTTGTCCCCAAACCACTGGGTTAAAGCCCATCTTGGAGCCCACTGATGCCAGTGGAGAGCCTCACAAAGACTACAGAGCCCACAAAGCCCCACTTTGGCCACTCCATTGCCTGGCTGAAAGGTGGCAGGACAGTGCCACCTGCATCCCTTCCCCAGGCAGATTGGCAGCTCTATGTGTGCTGCCAGACTCCAGTATATCCTACTGCCGAGGGAAACTCTGGGACAGAGGCCACAGATGCCCATGCTCTTCAACATGGGGCGGCTGAGGGGTGGCCACGAGTGAGCAAAGGCCATAGGGGACAGTCTTGTACATGCTGAAGCCAATACAAGTCGTGTTTCCCAGGTTAGAAAATGCCTTAGTTCCTAGCTGTGAGGGATGACATGTGCGGGGTTGGTGAGCAACTACAAAGTTTCCATACACAGTCTGGTTTCTGTATGAAATCCCTTGAACTTAGGGGAGATCTCAATGAGATAAAGACCACCCAGTAAATACGGGTTACAGAACCAGGCTCTGTAACCTTTGAAATAACTGGTGAATTATTAAATCATCAACAACAAAAAAGTTGTGTTTCTTTAGAAGAAGGCAGAGCATGTGGTGCTCGCCCCTACCCCGCAGGGCTGTGCGGTGTCACCCCGGGCACCTCGCGCGCAGGTCGCGCCGCTCGGCTCACAGGACTCTGCTTCTGAAATTTTTGAATACTGCCACACAAGAACTAAAAATTGTCACTGTCATCTCTCAAAGAGTTAAACAAACAATATTAAAATACCATCTTCTGTCACATTTAAAGGCAGTTGGATATGTTTTTTTCCTCTATATTTATATATACAGAGTTCTGATCTAGAAAAACCAATACAATAAACCATTTTACGTTTAAAAACAGGCAGTCTTTGGTGACGCAAAGGCAGAGATTTTCTTTGTTACCTTCTGCCTATTTCACTCTGTCTCATGAAGTGAATATTATTGGCACTGTCAGAAAGTTCAAGATACTGCTCCACAGATAAAACAAAATATCCATCGTAGCCTTGGACCCGCCCAGTGCTTAAAAGCTGCTGTTTCTCTCCGTCTGTCCATGCCCTAATTCCTTCTTCCCCCTCCTGCAGTCGTCTCTGCTCCTTAGTCCAGGCCTGAGCCACGGCTCGCTGCCTGGCTATCTCCAGGACATGGTTCTTTTCCTCTTCCACCGTCGTTCCATACCGCACGTTAAAGCAGAGTGCGCCGTGCTGGAGCTGGATGTCAGCAAAGCGTCTAGTCCTCCCGTTGATCACAGAAGTCATCTGCGACACCGTGACATTGACGCCATTCTCCAAGATGCGGCGTCCTCCGGTGTTACCGATTAGGGCCAAATCTTCTTCCAAAGACCCCAGCTTGATAAAGTAATGGGTGTCTCGGCCCTCAATGGTGAAATGCAGGTTCTCCAGATAATGAGCGTTGTTGAGGATGGCAGCAATGCGCCGGCTGTCCTCGTTAGCCACACCGATAATGTCAGCTGTCACTATACCATCCTTTATGGCAAATTTGATGCCTTTTCCGAATACTGAAGGAATAGCTGCAAATCTGAGTTGCTTCGCTCCCTCAGAACATTTGCCATCACTATACCTGGGCGTCATAGGAAGCTGATCCAAGGATATAAAGTTTCGGAGTTGCTTTCGTAGCTCACACTGAATGCCAAGGATAGTCTGGAAAAGAAAATACCAATCAAGTTTGCACCTTGCAGTTCATTATAGTATCTCACAAATCCTACTCATCTCTTAATTGCTTAAAATGGATCTTCAATTTGTTTGGAAAATATCGTTCACACCTACAGACCCTTGGGCATGTGCACAGGTTTTCTAATCACCTATGGTAGTGCTTTCTGTCTCTCAGACTCCTTAATTTCTAGAAAACAAATGGAAATATGTTTATTGCAAATGCTATTTTTGCATTTGTTCTTCCTTATTATTCTTCCTCCCCCTTGAAATGTTACTCTAGTGGCTGATCTTTCAGTCTTTAGGCAGTTCAGGGAAACCTGAACTCAAAGCTGTGCTCTTTAATGTGACTCCCTGCTTAGTCTCTGTGTGCCTAATTACATCTTCTGTAAAATTGCAGTAACAGATTTTATAGCCCATTCTTTAAGGAAACAGGTTGTGAAGGTCTTGAGACACGAGAAAAATAGGAACCAGGCAAGTACATCAGATCTGTAGATCTTGCTCCCCATAAAGGTTAAAAGAAACTTCACTCCAACCATCTCTTTGTCTTTTAACACGATACCTATCACCACACCTTTTCTGTGCCTTGTAAAAGCTTCTTTAATACCTCAGTGACAATTTTCCATGGACATGGCCCCATATCTGGCACAAGCTCTGACCCTTCAGCCCATGGTGCAGTTGTTTGTGCATGGGAAATGCTTTGTAATTCCCTTTCCTGACTACATTGGAGGAAAGGCATCTTTAGAAAATCATATTTCTTTGTTAACAGATGCTGCTATGGTCAAATGCAAAACATGAACACCTGCTCAGAATATCAGTAGTTGGTCCTGCTGCAGTCACACTGATTGCTGAACCCTGATAGCTGCTGCCTGGCTCTTTACTGAAAATAAGCCCTGGAGCGAGGCTGAGATCTACAGACCCCCTGCAAATCCATAGCATCATTTCTGTTTCCTGCAATAATTATGCAGAGGTACTGACTTGTAAAGCTGTTTATACCCTCTGTGATTTTGCAGCTCCTGTGGCATTTTTGCTAACAAAGATGAATATCTGCTATTTTAATTTTTTAATCCACAAATTTTTTGTGCTTTCTCCATTTTCACACAAACACTTGTACCCTTTTGCCTATCCTGCTCTTCAAATTTGGATATTTTCTTTATAAACAGCTACAAATCTTATTCACTGTGTTGCTAAAAGCTTCTCCTTAAAGCTCTCCTCCACTCTGATGCCAGTACATAATTGACAACATTAAAGTTTCTAGCACTGTTAAACTATTTGCCTTGCCTATTATGTTGAAAGACACAGTCACATTGTTTCCTTGGTCTCCAGTATTTTCTAATAAAATTCCTTAATTTAATATTAGAAGCAGCTGAACAGAGTTTTTTTGCTAACCTTTCCAGGATCCCACTCTTGGGTTTTTGTTTGAAGCTGTAGAAGTTCATATGTTGTCTCCAAAGCTTCTATCTCCCGTTTTGGGAATCCAGGCAGCATGTTGTGCAACTGGAAACCAAACAGCTCTAGCCAACTTCCAATGTCTACAAAACAAGAAAAAGATGCTGGCAAAAAGACACATAAATCCTAGAAAAAGTGAGGGCAGTCTGCAGAAATCCCAGCTATGCAGAAATAACGATTTCACATCAATTTATGTTCCCAGTACTAGTTACAGCATTTATTGGACCAAACATTTTACTTGGTTACAAAGCATAGTTCTACTCAAATCAATAGTATTCCTTCTATCTATTTCTAGTGGAAAAAAATCAAATTAAACTGCTTTCATTCTTGCTCTAATTTTAGCACTGAGAAAAACAGCAGATGCAACTATTAATTATTTTCTTAGTTACCATAAAGGCTATAGAAAACAGATTAAGCTCAGTAAAATGTAATCTAATACAGAATAGATGTAAGATTAGAGCCAAATAGTGACTTTGGATGCATGAAAAAGATTTCTGGAGTCTTGAATCTATACCGGAATTTGATAAAAATTTTATTTTCATGACAAACATATTTCTTTTACCTGTTGTATACTTAGCAACATCTTGGATTCTCCCAACTGGGTAATTATTTTCAAATGAGTAGAGATTAAATGGTTGTGGGACAGCATTCAGGTGCTTCCATATATGATGATTTGGTGTCGTCCACCGACCAGCAATGACATCATAGTCCCGCTGACCCAGATGAACTAATTTAGTAAGCGAATCATAGAGTCCTCCATGAAAACCAATGATCACCTCGAAATCTGGATTAGTGTCCTGATAAATCTCTCCATATGGGGTGTACAGAATTTCTTTTATGACTTGACCTCGACTGCTAAACACAGCTAGAGGTGTTCCAGTGTTATCACAAGCAACATAATATTCTTCTCCACTGCTTAATTCCATTGCAATGAGATGACCTTGGAGATCATAATATAGTGATGTTATTTCCGAGCTAGTATGATTGTACAAGTGAGTAACTCTTATTGGGTTGGAGAGATCAGCGTAAAAGAACTGTAAGTGTTGTCCTAGGCTTGATTTGCTTGCAACTCGTCTTCCAAGACCATCATAACAGTATTGCATAGTCCAGCCAGACACTTTGTTGTACGCTTTGTTCAGCAAACCATTAGAGTTGTACTCAAAGATCTCACTGCCTCTTTGCCTGAGAAAACCATCTTCATCCATCTTGTATTGAATTTCTCCAAGTCTGGTAATGCGATCTCTTAGATCGTATCTCAGAGGAGTGAGGCGCGCACTGTTTCCATGGCTCAGCAGGTTGATGTTGCCGTTAAGGTCATAGCTGTAGCGCCACTGGGTTTTATCATTCACAGACACAGTCTGGAGTTGACCATCAGCATCATATTCATAAAAATATCTTGTTATATTGGCATCTACACCTACACGTATATCACAGATCACCATGCGACCCATATTATCATACTGGATGGTCATCCAGTACGCGATAGACTTGAGAATTTCATACTGCACTTCAATCACCTGACCATTGGCACTGAAGATTTTGGTATGTTTCATCACAGTGGTGGTTATAACTTGGTTTAAATCATAATTAATGACACTGAATTTTCCAAATTGTTCAGTCCTGCCAGAAACGTCGTCGTAACGATACAGATCTATGGGAAGAGGGGTCTCGTTGATCATGGCCTGCATGCTCGTGACACGGAAGTTGTTATAGCTGTAGTCAAATCTGGCATTCACAAGCCCTTCTTCACTAAACCTGAAGATCTGGCGACCAATAAGAGGACCTGTCCAAAACAAATAGGGGACAGAGGAAAAACAAGAACTAAATGAATTATGCCACGGTTTACTTACTCTACAGATCTAGACAGACTCTCCATGACATCAGATATACCCCTTAGCCTTATCACTGCTGAACTGTCTCGGACAATATCATTAACTAAGGATATGCTTGATTATTCTCTCGTAAACCTTTATTGTGCTTGCATTACAAGTTATTTATATTTTATTAACATTTCTCGAAATGAATGCTATTTTATTCGTAATTATGATTTCTATTTACTTGATAATTCTAATGAAATTTATTTTACGTGGTGATTTCCTTCCTCACATAAACAGTCCTTTTGAATTTATGTTGTATTATGGTGCAAACAGGGAAACTTGAAAATGCAAACAATAAAACAACTTGATTTAGTATTTAGCAAATATCCACACAGTGGAATAAAACCAACCAAACATTCTAAGAGCTATTCCATACCAAGCAATAAAAAGAAAACTGTATTTCAAATGGGACAGCTATATTCACCTATGGACACAGACACAGAGATATACACACATATTTTTCTATTGAAGCATAAAATATAAGAACTTGTAGACATAAAAATAGTGGATTTTCATGCAAGGTGAGTGCAGGACCAGAGCAAAAAACTTTAGCAAAGTAGTCACAGTTAGACAAACCTGTTTGTCTGTATCTGATGGTACAGATGAACCCATCATGCATTAAATGTATTGTTTTAATAACCCCAGAAGATTCCTCATAGGTGAACGTGACTTGAGTGGTGTCATAAAGAATCTCAGAAAGTCGGGACTGTTTGGTGTACTTGTAAAGGACTCTGCGGCCTGTCCCAGGGTACAAGGTTTGCAGCAGCCGTCCGTCCCTGGTGACATCCTGTATGAACGCCGCGCCGCTGTCCGGAGGGGTGTAGATGTTGCGGTAGTAGCCGACGGAGAGCATGGTCTGCAGGGCATGGCGCACCATGCTCGGCATGGTGACCGACAGCAGGTAGTCAGACTGGTCGTACTCAAAGATGTAGCGACGCTGACTGTGCAACAGAAGCATCACAGACTGCAACCAAACAACAATGGTAAGAGGCTGATAAAGCACATGATCATTCATCTAGTGAAGGTTATGGAAATGTTGAAACAACCATTCGCTCGTGCAGTTTGCTCTTACTGTCTGTACAATTCCAAGTGAAGCTTTCAGCTCCAGGAAGCCTGGCCAACAAGGTGGTAGAAAACAGGAGGAGAATAATAATGTGTAGAGGTAAGGACCTCCAAACTGGAAGGCAGATGTGGCTCTCAGTAGCATTTCAGGCTCATGCTGACTTGCTATGTTGCTTTGAAATATTTAGGTCATCCTCTCAGGAAGCAAGAACAGAGGGAACCTCTCCCTCACACACAGGCAGAGCATCTGCACCAGCAGATGTGTCTAGAGGAGTTGTAAAGGGGAAACGCCTTGTGTGTACAAGGTGTTTAGCTTTTACTGGCACCCTGCATATCTCCAGCACAGAGCTACCCCTTTTTCTGTATGTCTTTTAAATGCACATTGCCTCAGAGCTCACAGTACCTCTATGCTTACAGGTGGATGAAAATAATCTGGAGGTTCTTTGGTGTGACTACTATTATTGCTGATTTTGAGTGTTTACAAAGAATATAATTTCTACACAGGCACTTGATATTTGCCCTATTGGTTAATTGTGGCTAGTCAATGAAATCTAGTTTGTTTGTCTGGCAGATGAATGTGCAAGCATGGCATATTTTTTTCTCTCAATACTTAAAGTTTGGATTCTGCAAACCTTTTCACCTGTCATGCGCAAAGTCACAGTGTCACAGAGTACAAGCCTGCTGATGAAAAGCCACTGCTGAAACAAGCATAATGAAAACAGAGTGAAGACGTATGGGGGAACTTTGTAGCATTCCCCTAGGTCCAGCAAGTGTCTTGGATGGACCAGAGCACTGCACATCCTTGCTACACTGTCTGAGTTGTGCTGGAATGCCAACACCACACAGCTCTTAGCCCAAAGCCCAGATCTATCAGGCATATAAGCAAATTTGTCATACTTCTGCATGACTGAGACATCATACAAAACAAAGTCTTATGAGGAACAGTGTGACTGCTTTGTCATAGAGCACTGGGGAAAGAGATCAGAAAAGTAGGTTTTCTTTTCCTCTAAGCTCAAAAATCTTCTCTGGGAAGAAAACACCGCAAGCTCAGCCCTGCAATGTGTTAAGTAACATTGGTCCTGAGCCACTTTGCTCTGATAAATACACTGCATGCTCATTCAAAGGGCCAGAGATAGGCTCAGCCTTGGCCATCCTCTCTGTACCCCTAGCCCCCTGCCTGCCCAAGATGTGTTTCTTCCTGCCCTTGGTGAGACATCTGTCACCTGTACACCAGCCAGACAGCACCAACATATGCCACTCCAGGTCACCCTCTGCCAACTGGTGACGACAGACCTTCACACTGAGCTTTTTCTGAGCACTTTATTGCTGCTCCACCAAGCATTTCCAACACGCACTGTGTTTATTTTGTTTTCACCTTCAGTCAAGAGTCTCCAGTCTGCAGTAAACCACTGGCTGAACTCTCTCCTAGCACTGCTGTGACGCCTCTCTCTATATACTGCTCCCGAGCCTGTTTTTAAGCTGTCTGCCATTGACAGAGTATGAATAACAAGATCAGAAACATCCCCAATATAACTTTAGTGCCCCTGTGTGCCATTTTTACAGCACTTTGTGGCTTTTCCACTTTTGTCCAGGATAGTAAAAAGATAGACAGTACAAGGACTGGAGACTTAGTATCCTCTCTAGCCTATTAGAGGATACCATAAAGAAAAAAAATTAATTCCCAATTCATCCTAATAATATTACAATAGATTTTTCAACTCTGCACAAATTGGGTTCTAATTGTTTTAAATGATTTCAGAGGGTAGCTCATAAAACATTCAAAAAGCTGTCATTTTATTAAAGCAACCAGAGCCTGGTCAACCACATAATGATTGATGCCGTATGGTGTATCAAGACAAACAGCCAGTGGCAATTACTGGGAGCTCTGCTGGGAATAGACAAATGCTGAGCATCACCACTAGATGTCATTTCTGTCCAAGATATACACACAGCTGCTCATCTATTTTGTCGTTGGATTTTGGAATTGAGCTTGGAGTATTCAGGAGATTTTATAACACCATTAACTAATTGAGGAAAGTGACCAGAACAAGAGAAACTGAATCTCATCAGTAAGAATTATTTACAATGCTAATGTTATAGTGCTTTATAAAACCTTAATTATTTGAGCTAATTTTGTAAGGGGTAGAGATTTTGGAAGATGTACAATTAACTCATCAAGTGCTAAAAATGAAGAATTAAATAACTATGAATTGGAAGTGAACTATATAATTGATTTTTTCATATAAGGAATCATTGGGTCTTACAAGGTTTCAGACAACCTTTGGCAATCATTACGTAATTAACACAATGAGTTATTGACTTTAATGGAGCCACAAAGTGATATTTCAATGTCGAATTTCAACAGTGAATTCATTTTTCTTTGGCACAAGGAACAACAGCCATGAAAGCACATTAAATAGCTGGGAGATTATGTCCATGTGGTGTATGACTTTCAATACTTCTAATGACAAGTTAACCCAAGCCTGCTGCTACCAGTAAGAGTTTGCAATTTGCTTCTACAAAATCAGGACTTGTCCATTGTGTAGAATTCCAGAATAACACTGTTTAGTTATATACTTTATTTATAAGCTCATCATAAACTAAGAACAGGCAAAGCGGTTTGGAAAGATAAGAAGTATGTATCTTCCCAAAATTATGGTCCATTAGGCCCAAAGATAAAAAAGGATTTCTCCAAAAGGCACATTGCCCAAATATTTGAGAGCTGTACTAAATGCCTGTTTACTTGCAATTTGCAGAAGAGCATACAGACAAAAGAAGCCCTGACAAATTATCTGAAGCAAACTTCTGAAGCTCCTGGGGTTTGCCAATCTTGTTAACACATGCAAGAGCCATACTGCATGCAGGCAAGGAGGGAATCACATTTTTATGCATTCTCCAGTAGTAATCGTTCTTTTTTTCACTGGGTTAGGTTTCAGTTTTCTGAGGATCAAGTTTAAATACATTCAAAATAAGTACAGCACAGTTTATCTTAAAAGTACACATTTGGAACTCTGTAATATATAAATAACTTCAAAGTCACTGGATTTCTTCTGTGTAATACCTCCTATCAGTGCTACCTCACCTGCCTCCCCCACTCCCCAGCCTTTCCCTGTGCTTTACAGGTTCAGAGAAAATGTTCTGCAAACTCAGGGTGTATGGAACAGTCCAACATGTTGCTATTTTAAAAAGTCTGAGTACAAGTTCACACTAAGATCTGAAAGCTTTAAAAATACAGATTGGCTTTTTGGTTTTGAGAGATAAGGCCAAATGAGATGATTCCAGAGATGCAGGAGATGTTCTTCCTTAGTCTGTACAACATTTATCCCCACATTTCATGACTATTACCTACAGATATAAGTGAAAATCACAATACTCAGAGAATTTAGATGAAAGTCACTATAAAAGCAGAGCCATAACTCATTTTGTATTAATGCTTCCCCCCAAATGGCTCTCATAAGTGCTGTGCAGACTTTCTCCTCACAGGATCAATCCCTTGTTTACAGTGCAGCAAACTTGTACTCATAGGATCATCATTTTGGCTTAAAAGAACTGTGTTTGTGGGGAGAAAAAATTCCCTTTCAATGACCGTTATCTTTTTGACTGTTATCCAGAGTAGCAACATGCTTTTCAGCAGTGAGAGTGCCCTTTGTTCACTTGAACTTGGACTGAAACTAAAAAGTCTTTTTTACCTACCAATTAAACAAACTTGAGGTGCTGACAACTTTCTTCAGAACTGAACTACGGCAGGTTTGAGCAGCTGACATGTAGGTCTAAGCATGTCCTGAGACATTTTTGTCTAGTTATGCAATTCTATGTATTTTCTGTTTAAAAAGCCTTAAACACTCTTCAAGAAGTATTATAGTTCACAATATAATATCTATATCAAAACAAATATTTTTGCCTTGGAACAACAATCCACTTTTAAAATTATTTACCTTTTCTAGATATGTGTAACTCCATATTTTACCATCTGCCCATGTTCTGGAAATGATGTTCCCACTTGGATCATACTCCATTTTCTCAGTCCAGGTTCCTCTTTGGATATAGGTGACTAATCCAGAATGTGAATAAGTGATGTTGACCTCATTGTACTTGCTGATGGGTGACCATAAAATGGGACGTCCTGTCTGGTCATACATAATTCGAAGAGTGAATTTGCGATGATCATCATAAATCTTTCCTGTTCTGGTCACATGATCAAAATCAATGGAGAGCAGGTTTCTGTTGTGGGTCTAAACAAAAAGACACAGCAAGGTAAGAAAATAATGCATCCTAAGTATGGCCAACACAGACATGTCTGTGTCAGCACTAATCAAAGTGAGCAGAGGTTTAACACTGATTTAGGCTTTATTGAAGACAAGAAAATAGAAAAGGATTCAGATGAGAACCAGGAGGACCAAAAAAGAAAATGCTGCTTGTATTCAGTATTATACTTGTCATTACAGGATGCTTTTGTGTGCTAAACCCTCATCTCTACTCTCACCTTCTCCTAAGTTTTAATTCTTTCTTCTCAACTGTGGACCAACTTCTTGATTCCAGCCAAAGTTATGCACTTAAGCCCACAAATTAAGAAAGATGTACTATCTAGCATCCTCTCTCTTGAGCTCTGCTAACACTGACAGGTCAGCTGCTGCAGCTCCTGCTCACCAGCATCCTCATGCTTCTTCACAAAACCACCCCACTCCCAGAGCCTGTGAAAGTCAGCAGCAGTGGTGCCTGGTGCCAGCCACATTCCTTGCTGCAGCTCTCTCAACACATCTGGGACCTGCAGCATTTGTTAAACTCACTGTGTCTGACAGACAGACAGCAGCCCAACACTCAATTTGAAATGAAATTCAAAGCTGAGCCAGATTCATCAAGACAAAAATGTATTTATCCAGTGCTATCATCATCTGCCTCCTCTGACTCATTCAGTCACTGGGCAATCACTATTAAACTCCATTTAAATCAGAGATATAATTTAGGGAACCATAAAACATTGTTCACTGATTTGTCTTTTTCAGATCAATGCTCAATGTGCTCATTGTTTTAATCTACCACATTTTATCCAATCACTTGTGCTAATCTATTCCAATTAATAACTTCCTCACAGCAGAGATGATGCCAGTGCAGGTGTTAGCACAGTCATGGCACAGTGCTTGCTCCTCACGGAGACCTGGAAGCACAGCCACTGAGGAAATGGTTAAGAATACCTGTTTAATAATTCAACCTGTGATTAGAACGAACATTTTTTTTCTTTCCCTTTTCTGTTTTTAGATACAAAATAATTTGAAAATCTAGAAGAAGCAGGTGTGCTTTCTTCAGCTACCATTTCTGGGGTTTTATATACACACACGTCTAACTTTAATAGTGTTCATTTACAATAGCTGTAAAATACCTATATACCCCTGTAGACTGCTGTAACTATTACAATTTATGTTCTAATGATAGTTAAGGAGCCAAAGTAAAATGTGATGTTCAGTTCAAGTATATTTGCTTGTGTACAGTCTGATGGATTAAGTTTAATATAATATATTTTTTATTGAACTTCTTGCAATTTCTAAAAACAAATCCTCTTGGTGGCAAAACAACTGAAAAGCAAGCAGGGAGTATACCCTATCTCATATTCATTTATGTTCTTTGTACATGCTTAATGTTCTTATTGCTGTTGTTATTATTGTAGAATGCAGTTAGGAGAAAGGAAACTCTCGAATACAAATTGTTTGCAATCTGAATTCCTCACAACAAATAAGAATGAAAACCAAACAGAGACAGAATTAGCAGTGAAGTGGAATGCAGTATTATTTGAAAACTTACAGAGTTAATATAAGGTTAAAATACTTCCCTTATATTTCACATTTAATGTCTCATTTGTTTACTTTCTTATATTAAAGTTAAATTAACGCCCTTCTCAAGGCAAGACAAGATGGCACATGGGTAGCAAGACTCATCTCAGTGTTGGTATTGACAAGGTGATTTCAAATCCCAGTGGCTACATAAAGATGACTTCTCCAACATACATATAACATAGTAAGAAGCCCCAAGGGTGGGTGGAGCTTATGTGTTTTGCTATGAGCCAGGGAAAACTGGTTTCTGAAATCAACGTCAGGTTGGAATGTCAGCTGATGAAAATAGGGAGAAAATTCAGCTGACTTCAGTAATGTCAGAAGTGCATTAAAACATATATATTAATTATATGTTTTTAAACATTTGTTGTCTCTACTTCCATTAGTTTTATAGCTAGACATTTTGAAGTGTAAGTATCACATTAAGGTTCACTTCTTTTGACTTTCATTTCCAAGGGTGTCCTGTCTACAATGTGTAAGTCAGAGGAGATGATGGCATTATTTCCTTGCCTGTGTTTTGATTTAAGCCAACGTAAACGGACAGGCCCTGGCAGAGGATTTAGTCCCCTCATTAGAATTTGCCATAAGACTGGTAAATAAAGGGAGATAATTTGCTAAATGCAACAATGAACATGGCTGTTAAAGCCTGGGTCTGTAGGACTTTTGAACTGAGGCCAGTGAGTTACTTCCTTCTTTGTTATTAAAAAAAAGGCAAAAATCAGTAAGACTGGCCAAGCATTCAATTTTCAATTTTGTAGATATTCAGTTATAAAACCTGGACTGTACCCAATGCCAAGATCCTCAAGTTATGCAAAAGTCAGGAGGGAACGGGGTTGCATTCTAATCAGTGTATTATTATGCATCATGCTCATCGATTTTAACAGCAATCTTTGCTTCATTTTTAGAAGTCAATTAAAATAGCAGTTCAATTGCTAAAAAATAAATCTTGCTAGATTAAGATTGATGTGAAAATGCCTGGTTGTACATAGATTTATTATTAATATAAAATGCATACATGCCCACAGAATGTTTTATATATGCTCAGGAAGCACCGGGGCAGGCAGTTAGGCACTTGAAGGAAATCTGTGGTTAATTCCTGTTTCCCACATGGATTTATATCCTGAGATAAAGTTAGATGTCTGTTCTAGTATTTCAGGTCACTTACTCCTGCTCTATTTGCAAAGCAGAGAATTAACACCATACAAAAATCCAACTTTATAAAACACAATGTTTCCAGTGTTATACAGAACATGCTAACAGTGGCTTCTTTCCAAAGCTGGAAATAGCACTAATAGAGTGACATCCTTTCAAGATGGCTGCTAATTGCAATTAAAATTAAAAAAGTTAGGACCAGCAGAGAAGAAAAAGCTTTATTCTCTTTCTTCTCTTCAAATAGGTCATCCTTTATCTCATCCCCAGCTACCTGCCTTCTAATTTATACCTCTTAGCACTCAAAGCCGTTTGTTTCACTGACTGTATCAGGGCTGATAACATCTTTAAACCTCATTTCTATGCTTTTTTTTTTTTTCTTTCTCAGAAAACTCTTCCATTGTGCTGGTTTTTCTTTCTTTAACTGAGGGCTCCTGCAAGTCTGTTCATTTCCATTGAGAACTGCTCCAATCCCCAGAGCTTTTCTTTACATATATTTTCAAAGTTCAGCATAGTTCTTTCTGCCCTACATTGCAAGCTTTCTAACACACTTCCTATTGTGCCAGGCATGGCATATTAAGTGTTTAAAAACTTTCTTTTTAAAATATAACTCACTAGAAGTTTTCAGAAGGTCTCACCAGAACTTCATCCAGCATATGGGCTTCTAATGATGCTACTTTTTTTTTTTCCCCAGCAGTACTCAAGGATCTGTCAACAGTAAGCCCTAAATCTATTTCATTATTTGGAGTAGTTTCAAACACACTGTAGGATGGTACTTTTGCTCTTGCTGTGCTGCATATTTCCTTTAATCACCAAGGAAAGATAGCTGTCTCTGTGTAGATCCTTTGCCTTTCTCACCAGCTGCTCTGTTCCAGCTCCTTCCATCTCCACTGACTCCACACTCCATCAGCATCCCACGCAACCACCTCATGGCTAAAAGCTGAACTCCAGGACCCACATATTTTTGCTGTTCTCCAAAGTCCTTCTTCATGGTATAACAGCCTCAGTAGTCCATTAGTCCCTTTCTCTTCTGCCTAGTTATATGTCATATCCTGTGCGCAGAATACAATTGGACTCGATGATCTTAGAGGTCTTTGCCAACATAAATTATTCTATGATTCTAATATTTCTCCTCTCTACTAGCAAATACTCATTTAATGTGCTATCCCACTAGGTTCTCTCTAAGCTTGCCCTGACAGCCCTCAGACTGGGAGTCCTAGAGCATAGTACAGTCAAGGGAGGGGAAAAGATTGCAATATAGGCTGGTCCTGCTGAGCAGGCAGGGACAATCTAAAAGTCCTCTTGATCTTGGTTAGGTATAAAAAGACACAATTTACAGAAATAACAATGCAATGTTCAAGAATACTTTTGGAAGGACAGAGAATAAAAGACATCAAAATTATACTTACACTTCCCCTTCACCTTCCATCCTCTCACTGGATGAAGGTGGAGGGGGAGAAGAAGGAGCACATGATTGGCTCTACACACCAACAGCTGATCCAGAGGTAGACCGATCAGTTGAGCTCTGGATACCTTCAGTATTGCAATATTGCAATGAAAATTTTATGCCTCCAGCCAGAATCCATTTAATCCTGACCAATTTGTGAATTTTCTCCTTTTTTTATTTATTTTATTTTGCCAGGCAATATTAAGGATCACACAGAAACAAGTGAAAATGAGTTAAAAGAACCTGCAATCAATTTCAAAAATAGAAAATACAAACTGCATATCAGGAAAACTGGGCAGGATGAAGTAGTTTAGATCCTGCCATCTTAATGCATTTGTCACTATGATAAGTTCAGTTGTCTCCCTACAACAGGGCTATGAGGTATCACACTAAGGCAGAGATGAAACAGGCAAAAGGTAGGCAAGAAAAACTAAATGAAGATTTTCTTCACTTGCAAGATACTAAAAAGTAATTGTGACTGTCAAATCTTAATGATGCCCTTTCAAACAGGTGATTCACATGCAGTGCCCAGTCTGGCCATATCATCCAAGTCTTGTATTTTAGATTGAGCAGCTGAAAAGCAAACATGATACACTTAAAAAAATTTAAATCTATAGCTTCTCATAATCAAAATGAGATGGTTTTGATTTTGGTTTTTGATTTTGATGGTTTTGACAATCCAGAGATTTTAATAGCCATCCCTGTATTTTCACAGCTAACAGGTGTACCTTCAGAGGTAATTACTGCCCAGAAAGGTTGGAGTCAATCACACAGTATTTTTAAGGCCAAAATGTCCAGTTGTACTACTAGTACAGGCATTTTAAGAGGTATTCATGTGAAAATCAGGACTGATTTTGTACAAAACCTGTTCAACAAAGTAACAATGTCTTTGAGCTGTAATGTTACCTAATTACATGCTGAATGTTGACCATCTGTCATTGTAATCTGTGAGTTCTCCTCACAGGTAAAAATAAGCAATGCTAAAGCAAGTCTTTCTTAGAGCCATGGTGAAACCCAGCCAGAGGGAGTGAGGGGGATTGAGAGCATGTGGCAGAGGGCAGAATTAATACACAGACTGTCTGGATACATGGGGAGGCTCTACATCACTCTGACTTGCAGGAAAGGCACTGGCCAGGACACCCAAGGTGTGCCCTGTGAGACTCTCTGCCCTGGGCAGTGGCTGGCACCTGTTAGCTTCCCTGGAGGAAAGAGGGTTGGTTGAGAGATCTGAGAGGCAGAATGTGGCTCCAGCTCTGCTCTGCCAGAGTAACTACACATTATCCTTTGCTCACAGCTTCTTCCAAAGCCATAATTTAGTTCTTAGTTGAAAAAGAAGAGGAAGAAAAAAAGTAATTATGTCTTGAGGTCGAGTCTTACAACCAAATGAAACAGAGATCAAACATCCCTGAGACTGCTGGAGGAGTTTGGTTTTGAAATTCATGGCTGGGGCCCACCATTAACAAAAAATTTTCACTGCTCTTCTTACAAAGTAGAGTATTTCAACATGATTTTAGTTCAATGACTTTCAAAGGGAACACAGCGCTTTACACAAGAGGAAGCCTTACCCTTAGCCTTCTCTCAAATGTAGAGATATTGCCTTTGGTCTGCTCCCTCCTTTGCCTCCATTCAATGAGATTTGAGTTATGCTCTCCAGGAAGGGAGATATTGCACTTCCCTAACGTGGGGCTGACAACGCCTGCCAGAATGTGAGGCTCCGTGTTAAGCGTGATTTCCATTCCACTGGCAAAGGTGACTCTCAGAGACCCATCTGGGCTGACCCGGTAGATGTTCTGTGTGTTATCTGTCAAAAAACAATCAAAAACACGTAACAGAGAGAAGTTCAGATCTCCAGAATTATAAACCAAATGTTAGGTGCAACAGGGCTTTGTTTGTAACCCAGGGAGGTTACAGACAGCTGAACATACAACTGCAGTGTGAGTTTTGCAACCTGTAACCTTTAGACATTCCCATGTCTGAAGGGCTTTTTATTACATTTAGCCTGATGATTTTCATTGTGAAAGTTTTCTGCAGTAGGAATAAAACATTTTTGCTTTCAGCTTAAAAGTATGTGAACCTATAGGCTGAGTATTGACCACTGATATTGTGACGATTTCAGCACGTTAGGATCTGTCAACAGGACAATGTACTGCTTGAACAACTGTAAGAGTATCTGAGGTGAAGCATGAAAGCTGTTTTCCAAATGTCTAGGATGACAGTCAGTCTCCCATTCTGTACCTTATCCCTGTATCACTGTACTAAAACCTCGTTCTCCTCCCCATTAGCAGCAGCACCTGGGGTTGAGGTACAGTGATGGTTAGTCATGAGCCTGAAGCCTGGTGCAACAGACCCACTGGGAAGTGGCTGTTGGCAGAAAAATGAATGGGTCAGCAGCAGTGCCACAGCAAGTGGCTCCAGAGGCCAAGGACTGTGCCACAGGGGACTGCTGAGGGAGCTGGGATGACCTAACGCAGCCTCCCACTCCTCATCAAAACTGCCAGAAGCATGTGGAGGGTCCAGAGTAGGTTTCCACTGAGATGATACAAAGGCAACAGCTACTGTGGCTCCTTTCTCTTGCCTGGGCACTGTAATTCCTGCACTGCAGGCAGAGCTGTGCCACATTGTCTGGCAGCTGGTCAGGCTGAGGCTATGGAGGCAGGAGGTCCCTGCAGTTCAGCTGACAGAGAAAACTCCATCATGAGCCTGAGTGTTTAGTGCTAACAGACAAATTAAAAACCTCACCCTTCCAATGAAACTGATCTTCAGCTAGGGACTATCCAAAGCATCCTTTGTCTTTTAAGTTGGTCCACACAGAAATAACTGGTCTAGCTCTTCAGATGTGAATACAGAAAAAATAGTTGGGTATGTCAGAAAGTGAAGATAACTGGATGTAAGGAAATCACACCTGACTGGTTGTCCACGAGGTGCTTCATGATAGTTTTGCAGAGATATGGTAATATGCAAATTATATGAATTTATAAATATGGTAGGTGTAACAATAACTAGAGCTGTTAATTTCTGGTATTGTCCATAGAGTGCAAGCACTTTCCTGAGACTCACTTTGGTAACATATCAACTTTGAGAAGTTACAGATTTAAGGACAGACATGTGATCAGGCAGTCAGCAGATGATGCTGAGAGAAGATGGAGTCACTTGGACAAAGCCTAACACATGACACAACAATATAAATATTTTCACTTGTACGGTGCTGTCTCTGCAATGCAATAGCAAAGAGGAATGAGTGGATATCTTGCGAGGTGAGTTTGCCCTCTTTTTTTCTTATAGATCAAAAGTTGAGAGGAAGAAAAGTTCTGTGATGCACTCAGTTACAAAGCTTTTCTGTAGCATACCTGGAAGGAAATCAGAGAGCTATTTCCCAGCACCTGCCCTCTCAAGGCCTGAACAATTCACTGACGTCAAAAAAACCCCAATAAGGACAAGCCCCCCCAGATCGATTAAACTGTATAAAACCAGAACTTTGGTGATGAATCTGCAAAATCCAGAGGATGATGCTGGGGCAATTCCACTCGAGAGACAACAATTTTTTTACAAGAGACATGATACTGTGATATTGCCAGGGGTTAGTCAAAATCTCATCTCCAAGGCAATCACTAGCAGAGGTGGGTCATGCTTTTCCCCTTCCTACAAGAGCTGTCACCAGGACACAGCACCAGCAGAAAGAATTCACAGCATTGGCCAAGCAAGACATTTTGGGGCTAAAATGTCAGTGGAACCTGTCATACTTCTGGGAAATATTTCTGAGAATAACAATACTCAATGTAGTATAGGTTAGTCCAAGTCCTCCTGATACTGAAGAAGAAAGTAGCACATAAAGCCTGGAGACATCAGAGATTTCAACATGGGATTCTTCTAGGAGCAAAAGAATTCACTTGTGCTTTGTTTCTAATTGGTACTCCAGGAGAATTGTAAGTAGCATCTATCTGTTTGCACTGAAGCAAGGAAGAAACAAATGAACTAATTCTAATGTCTTTTTTTTTTTTTTTGCCAAAGAGTTCGGAATGCAATAATATCTAGGGTTTGAAATACAATGATTGGGGAAGAAATAACAGAAATGCTTTAAATACCTTGTTTTAAAGTATATATTGTAGAGGTAGCTGAGAAGTTTGTGGCAGTGATCACATTCTCTCTGTTTGAAGTATCAAGTTCCACCCGTGTCAGTTTTTCAACATCACTGTGGAAACTGCTGACTTCCCCAGTTGGGAAGGTTGCATTGGTCAGATGGCCATCAGAGTCATACCTACAAGACATGATGTTAAAGAGCCATGAAAATACATCACTATTGTCTTGTAGATACTCCTAAAACCAAATGCAAAAAAAATGTAAGAAGCATTGTCAACACTGTGCAGCAAGTAAAAAGGTAAGAATTGGTTCATTTATTCACTTAAAATGCATTCAGTCCCTACTCTGAATTCCTGCTTAGAGTCTTTTTCAGTGGTGCTGGATAAAATCCAACTGGGAATACTATGAGATGCTACCTTCATCACTCAGCTTTCTGCCAGAGGTTTCTGCTCTGGGCATAGCTGGCTGGGGTTTCCCCCACTGGGCTGTGATACAGGAGCGAGGCCACTGGAGGTCACTCGGTGTTCAGGCAACCAACTTAGAATCACGGATTCACAGAATGGGTCAGGTTGGAAGAGACCACAGTGGGTCATTTGGTCTAGCCTCCCTGATAAGCAAGGTCATCCGAGAGCACATGGAACAGGATTGTGTCCAGACAGTTCTTCAACCTCTCCAGTAGGGGAGAATCCACAACCTCTCTGGGCAGTCGCTTGCACAGTAAAGAAGTTCTTCCTCATATTCAGGTGGAACTTCCTGTGCATCAGTTTACACCCACTGCCTCTTGTTTTATTAGTTGGCACCACTGAGAAGAGTCTGGCTCCCTCCTCTTGGCACCCTCCTTTCAGATACTGATATGTATTGATGACATCCCCTCTCAGTTGTCTCTTCTAGAGGTTGTACAAGCCCAGCTCCCTTAGTCTTTCCTTGTGAGATGCTCCAGTCCCTTGATCATCTTTGTTGCTCTCCACTGGACCCACTCCAGGAGCCCCTGTCTCTCTTGTACTGGGGAACCCAGAACTGGATACTGTGCTCCATATATGGCCTCACCAGGGCTGAGTAGAGGGGCAGGACCAGCTCTCTCGACCTGTTGGCAATGCTCTTCCTAACGTACCCCAGGGCTCCATTTGCCTTCTTGGCCACAAGGGCACACTGCTGGCTCATGGGCAGCTTGTTGTCCACCAGGACTCCAAAGTCCTTCTCCAAAGAGGTACTTTCCAGCAGGTCAGCCCCCAGCCTGTACCGGTGCTTGGGGTTATTCCTCCCCAGGTGCAAGACCCTGCATTTGCTCTTGTTGAATTTCAGAAGGTTCTTCTCTACCCATCTCTCCAAACTGTCGAGGTCCCCCTGAAGGGCCACTCTGAGGTATCGGTCACTTCTAGTTTTGTATCATTAGCCAACTTGCTAAGTAGGCACTCTATCCCCAAAAGCACTCATCCCACAGAAGGTATTCTCATACCCATTAGATTAAATAAAACCAATTCTCACATTCTGCAACACTTAGAAGGTGCCTTTTGTCGCCAATGTGTGCAATACATAATATGAATGGTGAATGTAAAAAGGGGACCTAAAGTGTAACAATAGTGATAAAATTAGATTGAAATCTGGCGCAATTAAGTTGCCTACATGGGTTTTACTTTTGTGTTATGTTTCCCAGGGGCCTACTCAAAGCAGCTTCTCAGCACAAGGATCAGCACCAGAATCTAGAGTAGCACATTTCAGTACACCCAAACTTCATCAGTGCTAAAGAAATTCTTGCAGTTTAAGGTACTTGACGTGAATCAGTCACATTATCAAAAAGTCAGTAATTAATTCCAAAGCTCTGGAGCAGGGTTTCTGACAGGTCTTTTCAGTTCTACCAATATATTTGTTCTTTCTGATGGTTCACACAGAGACCAGTGCAGAACATTGCTTGGTGCTTGATATTGTTTCATATTAATGCCTCACATCTTAAAAACCTTATTGATCCTGACACGTCTTTATTCATCTAAGTCAACTCACTGATATCGCAGATGTATTTCTATGAGCAAAACAAATCTGTGTTCATAAAACAGAAACTTATTTGTGTAGGTAGGAGAGCATAATTAAGTTTTCATGTTTTGTTAACTGTCTCCTCTCATTGACAAAATATATCCTCAGCTGATGGTATCAGCCAGCAAAGATGTATTGCCTCCAAGGGAACTCTTCCAGTTCACATCAGCAGCTAATATGGCTACGTCCTTACCTTTAAAATCCTAAGATTTCCTTAGGATCTTTATTTGCCCCTAATTAGTCAGACAAAATCCACATGTTGCAAGAAGTATTGGCGGAAAAAAACCCCCAGGATTTTTTTTCCATCCAATATATAAAAAAAGGAAAATTGAGCAGCTGCTCTTTTCCAATGAAGCACTGGAGAATGAACTAGCAACCATCTTGTGGATTTTTGGACAAATAAACTGATCAAATATTAAATTCAATATAGTCTCTCTCTTTTTCACTTCTTACTGCACTCATATACATCATGAGACTTATTTACATTCTACCCTTATGCTGATTCTGTGCAAGTTGACTGGGTGCCACAGGCAGCGATTAAAATTGACTCAGATCACTACTTTTCATCATTAGAAAGCTCCATGAATATTGGGCAGTTATATTTCATTTAATGCTTGATCAAACAGATATGACAGCTTGGTATGTTATTTGGATTTGCTACTGTACCATAGAAAAATCCTCAAATAATGCATTTGTAAGGTGCAAATACAGCCAGTTTATTGGAATGTACTTGTGCAGACATGGGATCCATCTTCACTAAGGATCCAGTTTTGCTGCTGCTGAGATACAAAACTCCCTGTGTAGCTGAAAATGGGATAAACTGTTACTGGCTGGCTGGCCAGATACAGTACTGAATCCTAATGAGAGCAGAGTACATGCCAACGGACTCTTACTTGTGTAGATGGTCCCACTGACTTCAAGGAGGACATGCAGATTAGTGTCTCAGTATCGATTCCACAGTGTGATCATCTAAAGGGCTTTTTTTTCCTTCCAGACTGCTCCAAGAAACCCAACCCTTCGAGGACAGATTCTGTCACCTTCCACATGATGAATAGCAGCACACTGGGACTCAGCTTCTGCAGAGCAATGTCCTACCCATACTAATAGGGGTGGAATCATGACATATTTCTTAATGTTAATTTGGGGCTCAGTTATGCCACTGTTAATCATGTCAGTGACCATTTAATCATGCAAATAATTGCATTGATTTCAGTACTCACATGAGGAAGTGCTCACCAATATTTGAAATGCACACATGGGGATATAGCTTCACAATCCATTTGCATTTCTATGTGTAGCACAGTTAAGAGTTATATCATTTCAAAGGGAAAGCAATCTAATTAATTTTTTTCAGAGAGAGTTGTTTCTTGCAGGTGTTTTCTTGTCCTTGATTTAATAGAGGCCCAGTGTTCCCCCTCCTCTTTTACAGCTTTAATGATACTATATTAAGAGAACTCTTAGATGACTGAAAATTGTACATTAGCTATAATTTTATGCAAGAGCTCTTCCAGTACTTCCATTCCATCAGATTAGAGTAGATGGATGACAAGTACTTTTGTAGGTGGTTTTCCACCTCTTAATAATTTCCCTCTGTGAGTGAATCTGACATACAGGTAGATGTTCTGAACAGTTCATTATCTTTGCTCATATTCCCAAGTATGTGTGATATGTGTTGTTAAACAAACTCATTCCTATTTCAGCTTGACAGTGTCACGGGTTGAACTTCTGGATGTGAATGCAGATCTAATTGAAGCAGAGAAGATGATTCCAAGCAATTTTAAAGTTGCTGATATGATAATTCTCTTAGTTCCAATGCTCTATGCATTTAGGGCTAGCAAGCAATTCACATAGAAGTAAACCCTTCAAAAAAATCTCATTTTCAAACTGAAATTGAGTGTCAGTTCAGACTGTGACCTGTCTGAAAAATAGTATCTGGTTAAAAGATAACTAAGGACCATCACAGCCCATGACCTACTCATGGCAGCAGGTGAGCAGCATCTCCTAAATGCTCACCTACTCAGCACAGTGCTGATTGCATTCAGGAATTTGTGATATATTATGAAGACGACTTAAAATACCAGACTGAACATAAACGTTAATGACATGACTTTACTATTTAATTTTGTTGTTGTTTTTGTAAGACTAACAGTTGTAATTCTGTTCATTTTTGCTGACTGACCTAGGCTGGCAGAAGTGCCTGGTCATGCAAAGCCTGGTCATGCAAAGCATCAGTGAGGACAGTGTTACCCAGGTTGCAGTGAAAGCTGTGAAATCATGTGAAACTGTTTCATTTAGCAAAATTTCTTTGTCTTAATCAGATACGTCATATCAATCCTTTCAAGGCACAGGGATTTCTTCAGGAAGAAATCTATATTATGTACAATGGGAAGTGCTTGCAAACAGGTAAAGTCTTTTAAAAGATCTTACTACACTTGAGTCATATTTTCACAAGAGGAACAAACAATAATTCTGTTAAATGGTTTATGCTCAGTATCAGTGGGAGAGAGTACCAAGACTGAAAGACACATGGCTAAAAATAATCTTTTTCACATGCCCTAACAATCAAGGTCCTGCAACAATGTGTGGTGTTTGGCATTTTAAGAAGTAATAGACATGACTTGGAGCTACTGCAAAACTTTTTTGAAAGTGTCATTGGTCCATGGTCTAGATTGACACCATCCTCAAGTGGGGATTTAAATGGGTCACTCTCAGTGCTGAAAATATTACAAAGAAGCATACATATATTTTAAGTCAATTCTGCTTATAAAAGGTAACACTGATCAGTGTTTGAACAGCACCAGGACAAGCTTTGCCTGTAGCAAGATAGTTTAAATTTCTATCAATAGATGCCTGATAATGAGAACTGAACCAGGAAGGCCCTGTATGCTTTCGTTTTCTCATACATTGAAAAAACATCCCTTTCTAATGGCTTATACTTATGCCCACCCTATCAATTTAGTCTTTGGCAGAGTAACAGAGGACAGGATAAAAAACATTCCCATATACTAGGCACCAGTTTTCTCTGCTTTTATCCTACTTTTATTTAAAGAAAATATAATTCTAAAACCCTGTAATGACAGTGACTGAACTACTTTTCCAGGTGACTTAGGCAGTAACTTAATTCTCTTCAATGTGTTTTCTGTTACTACCTCACCTAGATGGCGTTTCATTTCAGTTTTTGACCGTGACCACCTATGCTTTACAGAAAACAGGCACTATTATCCTCCTTAAAGACTCTGGACTAGGACTGCAATGTTAATATACGATCTTCATCTGACACTTGTTGCATCCTCAAACAGGGATTATGACAATTAATTATAAATAATGAGAAATCCTGATACATCACATGCCTTAATAAATCAAAACCAAACTTTCCCTTGGATTGTTCTCTGTCTGGGACCAGACTGGTATGTTCTGACTGCATCTTTAACTGTCTTGGCTTTCTAGACGTCCTATCAATGGTCTTGCTTACGAAGCCTTTCCTACCCTCCTTAAATACAGCCTTTTGCTATTACATATCCTTTTGCTCTTATATATCCTCTTCCCCTGCTGACAGAGACAAGCTCACTTGTCTTTGAATATTCCTTCCACTGAGATTCTCAATTTCCTTCGCAACACTCCCCTCTCTGATGAGTATGCTAATTTCCCCTTTTTGCCTTCCTCACGAATTTTTCAAGTTCCTGATTCATATCACAACTTGCCTCTACTTCTTTAATTACAAAAAAAATATTCCACTATCATATTTTCATTTAGAGAAAGAGATTCACAATAAGAAAGTGAAAATGAAGTATAATTTCAGGCAGTTTCTGCTCTACTAAATGGGCACTGTGCACAGAGCTTTTACATATGACAGGCTTTGGCACCTAAGAAATGGTAGTGTTTAATTTGAAAAGCTTGTGCAATGGCACTACTTGTCCTTTCTCACACAGTGGTAGTAGCAGGGTGTCTTTTTAAATTACTAGAACTGTCTAAAAAAGCTTCAGTATTCATTTAAAGTAGAGTTCTTTGCATCAGGCATTTAGTGTCATGGACTTACTCATACACAGTTGTCCATCCATTTTCATCGCTTTTGGTTGCTAAAAGTCCTGTGTTTCCAGGATATGTCATCAGAGCCAGGTTGTAGCCTTGGGCATAAACTCTTTTCAGAACCCCATTGCTGCTTATTGTCAGCCAGTACACCTGGCCCCCTGGCACCACGACCCACAGGGGCAGCCCACTCGTGTCTCTGCGGATGTGAACGGAATTCCCACTGCTGCTGGTGATGGTGCCAACATCCCCTTCTGCACTGTAGGTGAAATTGTAAATGTAGTCCCTGGTGATGAGGTTCAGCGTGTGCAGGTGGGTGCCATTGATGGTGAACTGATACAGTTCCTGGTCTGCTGGCGACGCAATCTCGTACATATTGGTGTCACTGAGGTGTGCCTTGTTTCGGCTGACTGCGCGGATTCGAACATTGCCCAGGTCTGCTACATACAGTGTGTCATCAGGAGACACTGCTAGAGAAGAAGGTGCTTTCAGCTTTGCATCTTTGGCATATCCACCATCACCTGGAGGAGAAATGGTAATTTTAGTAATCTCTAATGTCCTTATTTAAGCTGATCCCCTAAGCCTCACACTGCTCTCCTCAGTATCATTTACAGGTCAATAAAACAATATCCAACTAATTAAATTCCTATTATCCAAGGTTGGTGCAATTCTAAATTAGTCTCAATGAAGAGAAACAGGAATATAAATTATCTAATTTGCAGCATTTTTGCTAAGCCCCCAAACTCTGTGGTTCAGGAAAGCTTTAATGCAAAACTGTGAAAGAAAAAACCATGACACCTGAAGTTTCATTCCCTCCTTATTGTCTACTGGCATGTAGTTAAAGTAGGATTGCATTATAAATAAAACAAAAAGAAAATAAAACCTAGTAATTCAGCTAAAAAGACACTGAAGGAAAGGTTAGTTTATACTTATTAAAAACTCAACACTACAGGAAAAGAAAAGAAGAACAGTAGCCAGAAAGTGCCTTGAGAAACAATCCCTTTCCATATTTCTGGACAATTTACTTGGTTTGTGTAATTTAAGGTTTGAGGAGGATATTTGCATTATCATGGGCTGTATGTGCCTACCAAAATGAGTTTACATGAGCAGGATTTCCTGTAACTAGCAAAAAACCATATTAAATCTCATTCTTAGAGAAAAACACATTACTGTGTGTATTGCTCTCCTTCTCCTGACTGAACCATGAAATTTGCTGGAGCATTTGAGCATACCCTATGCTTCCTTGGAGATGGACAAATTAGTGGATCTTTCTGCCAAGCTGACCCTTCCTTTCACCAGCCTAGCCGTAGCACAATCATTGATTTGCCACAGCTTTTTAGTTTTCAGCACTGAAGGTAGTTTCCCTCAATAGGAACCCTGAGGAGGATTCCTTTCAGCAGTGATCTACCATAGCTGCCACTGAAGCTGGCATCACTTGGCAATGCACAGGAGGCTTTGATTATCATTACAAGGCTGGGTCAGCAACCCACCCTCTCTGGAAGACCATTTGCATTGTTTTCTTTCTTCTTGACATACTTAATGTTTTCTTGTCAGTAATTAACCTTTTACTTGAAGTGAGAGGCTTAAGAATTATGATGACATTATTACGGAGCTGAACATGGTGGTTTATACAGATGACAAGATGGCAACATACTGCACACCTCTGTATGGGAATGCTATCCTTTGTCTCATTCTGAAAAATGTTTTTATGAAACAAAAAAAGCCATGTTTTGTTTTGGTGCATGCAGAGAAGAGCAGCTGTGATGCTGAGAATGCCCAGCAGTGCACTGCAGGCCTGGCACTGCCTGTTCCAGCTTCAAACACACAAAGAAGAAATTCTGCACATTATGTGTTTGCACCATTTTGCTGGTGGTGCAGCATGACACAAGTGATGAGATGCATAAGCTAGTGTTTTGCAGCTGATGTGAAACACCTTGGTATTCTTGGTGAGAAGGGCTGCTTGATCCAGTAGCATTTAGGTACAATTTGCACTGGAGCTGGTACCATAATCAACACGGGCTGTTGACAGCTGACACAGCAAGGCAGCCTCGGAAATAATTCTGAACAGTGTGTAACCTCTGTATCAAAAGAGGAGGAGCTAGGCCTACCCTGAAGTTCCTCAAGTGGCAACTGGAAGACTCACATCTCTGAAGCCAATGGATTAAATCCACAAATATCTGCTAAGGTTTTGGCCTTTCCAAGGAAACTTAATCATTGCTTGTCTATCCTTGCCACTTTGCTAATCTGCAGCTGTCAGAGGATTTCAACAGATAACAGACAGGAAATAACCTGCACCTCCTTACCTGAAAAACAATCACAATTAGGATCAATCTTGCAGTCACAATCTGATGGGGCTCCAGCAATTATAGAGATTTCGCCATTGGTTGTGACCTGTTGGATACGGTTGATCTTCCTTTCATCCGTCTCTGCGATGTAAAGAATGCCACTGTGGGACACGGCGATGGCCCTGGCTGACTCCAGGGTGGAATGGATGGCCACCTTGCTGACAATGAAGTGGTCAATACCTGGCACCTGGCAGTGAATGGGGCGCCCAGCAATAATCCGCACACGCCTGTTCTCGGAGATCTGCAGGACAATGTTGTTGTCCAGAACATACAGTGAATTGTCTAGAGGGTTCACTGTGAGGTCTGTTGGCCACTCTAACCGCACCTAGAAAAAAACATTAAGGGGAATGAAGGTTAAAAAAGGGAAAAGAATAATTAAGACAGTAAGGCTGTTTTATTCAACCATCTCTGATCACAACCTATCATCAAGGCACTTGGCAGATTCTCACAGCACTGCTTCTCTAGTACCTTTAATTACGTTTGGAAGAAATTTCCACAAGTATACTCTTTTCTGAGGTCTCACTCCAGTGTGGAACAAAATTTGATGTGAGAAGTAATTTAGCATCCTCTGAGAGGTATTTGCACAAGTCCATTAAGGTGGGAGCTTTATTATACCTATGCAGTCATGCAAATAAAACCGCACACTTCGTGTCATGCAACATCAGCCAGAAAATTTCCCAGGTCTGAATGTTATTGTTTCAAGGTTGCAGTCAACACTGGCAGAATGGAAAACAGTGAGAGGTTGTCAATGCCCTAACACTTTAATTGACTGTTAGCACAAGAGGAAAATGACATACTAGACGAGTAGGACATATTTCCACTATTTATTTACTAAGTGAGAAATGTTAAGAAGACTTATATACCACAAGAAATATAAGCTTGTTAATTCTTTGTAACAAAATACTACACCAATATATTACTCTTTGCATGACACAGTAGCCAAGTCTCAATTATTTATAATGGTTTTGCTTTGTAAATTTAATGGTTCAGTCATGAATTAAGTAAATTCTTCATACTTAAGGGTAGCTTTTTGCCTTTTCCCATGCAGGTGAGAGTGTAAACCAAGCAAAGTTTCCAAAGCAAGCTGGAGGAAATAGTTGAAGAATGACCTCACTCATCTGATACATGTTGCATCAGGATCTGGAGGAAATGAAACGTGCTCCAAATTATAGGTGGGGCTGCCTATCAACCTGAAAGACAACCAGTAATCAGGCTGCTGATTGCAGCATGAACTGGCCAGAGCTTCAAATTTCTCCTGGTGAGAAAACTCAATAGGCAGTGCAGGATTGCTGAACTGGGAGACAATAACAGAGCAGGCTGGTCCCTTTCCCCAGCTCATGGCCAGTGGAGGATTTGGACTGCAGCTTGTATATGAAAAGGTCAGAGAACAACTGAGTCCCTGAGACTGAAAGAGTTTTTTCGTCTGTCTCAGGATAGTTTACTTGTTATCCTTCCTGAAGAGATGGCTGCTTTTATCTGAGTGGAATTTTTCTGGTCTAAATATTTCAGTCATCATAAGAGAATAATATGTAACAGTTTTATCTGCTTTATATGTGACAGAAGCTTTTATTATTTTACTTACTGATTTTGCTGCTGATTTTGCTCATTTTTCCACTGTGCTAATTAAAAGATTTACAAATGTAGAGACTGCTGATGCTAATACAATGCTCAGCGCTGAGGAATACCATATGGTGGAGTGTGTGGCCATCGCTAGCCACCTGCTTGCCTGGGGTCAGCTTGGGAACCAGGCTGGAGGCCAAGTCTCTCCCTTTCTCAAGCAGCATTATTTCCTGAATAATCTAATTTCCAGAAGTACATTGCAGGTTTGATAGCTCATGTTTTAATAATGTGAGGGCATTGTGGCTACTGTGTCTCATCCTGCGTGGTTACCACATAATTATGAAGGCTCACAGGGCAATCCAATTCCTCCTCGTGCCCAGTCCATTTTACCAGACAGCATCATAAACTGGCATTAAGACTAATGCTGTTGGGTTCAAGATTTCTTCTGAACCAGGTGGTCGAGTCCTTCCAAATGATGATAAATGAGGTGAAACTGTTGGAAACAGATTCCTCCCATAATGGTGCTGATTTCTGTGCATGTGTGACTGCCTGGATTCCACTGGCTGCACTGAGGCTGGCTTACACACTGCGGTGAGCTCATGCTTCAGCTGAGAGCTCACTGGGACACCAAATAAAACTCTTCAGTTAGCATAAAAATCAATGCTATCTTCAGGAGACTTGGAAAAAATCATGTTTGCAATGCACCTTTAATGCAGAACATTTGATTCTTCTATCAAAATAGATGGGATATTTTTAATGGCAAACAGACACTTTCAACTTTAAGGGTTTCCACAGATCATGATGCTATAAAAATAATCTTTGATTAACCGTAATTTGATTATGCGCAATAAAATATTTGGGATGAAACTATCTCTTTTTGCCATAATGACCTTGCCTAGCACCTGCCATGTCTCGATAGCTGGTCTTTCTCCGTGGACCAGCCACACTGCCTTTTCCCAGCAAATAATTGAATTCCTCCCACTGTGAAGGTATGTCTGGTGTTCTACAGATAAACGAGGACTGCTTTGGACCTAAACAACTTTTTCTCTTGTTGATTTGAGGCTAATTTGGTTTATTGAGATAGAACAAACTCTTATGCAGCTGCCCATTTCACTTGCAGCAACGTGCCTAAAGCTTGGTCTTAACAGCTGTTAAGTGCAAGCATATTTGCTTTTGCACTGGTAACATCTGTAAATCTAGCTGCATTATGGAAAAAATAAACAAAATTCTAGTTGGAAACATCTAAAAAATTTTGATTAGTACACCACAACTCTTGCCTAACTCTCTGCTCTGCAAAGCTAATCAAAGATATGTCTACAGTTTCTCCCTCTTGGGCTTAAAGTGGTCATGGATGTATCAGTGGTTTAATCCTAGCTGAAATATTAAGGGTAGCATACACCTGTCTGAAGATTGCAACATAAAAACCAGCTACTGCTCACTGCTAGCTTACGCTAGTGCAATTGGAGGGGGAAAAAGGGTGAAATAGGTCAATTAAAATCAAACACATACACTCACACAAACCACTGTGCATTCCTAACAGAATATCACAGATTTAGAAAAAATCTGCACTGTTCTTGTCAGGATGAGGCTTCCCAACATCTTAAATGGGTGTAAGATGGGGCTGCTGCTGTCCCACTCCATCCCTTCTCCCAGTGCAGCCCCCAGCAACAAGGTCAGTTTATGTGTTCCTACAGAGAGCAGGCTCAGGACAGTTTGCTGGCTAAAAACTAATCACCTAAATCAGCTTAAGCTGAAGTGTAACTGCACCCTCAGGTTCACTGTTACCTTGAAAAGTCACTGGTTGTTTACTTTCTGTTAAAGCAAGCTGCCCTCCAGCAGGCTTCTGTGACCAAACCATCAGTTGTGCTTCATTCAAAGCCAATAAACATATTACAGAGAAGTACTTCAATTCTCATCTGATACAACTGTGCCTATTACAAAGCTTTTCCAGACAAAACCTCAGCTAGGATTAGAATATTAAATCAGTTAATATACCTTGTAATTTGAAGCAGTTCATCACAAGCTCCTACAAAAATTCCTATATATGTATATGCTTTTTGTAACTCCAAATTGGGCCAATTCCAAGCATTTTTTCTTATACTTAACGTGTTTTTTTTCTGAGCAGTGACCAGGAATGACATTGCTGATTATCCCATTATAAACAACCAGTCAAAGTGTGTTCAGTAGCAGTCAGTACCTCACTTCACAGACTGAAATTTTCAGGTGACAGTTCTGATTTGGTTCATGGGAGACTGAGTATATGCAATGGAAATCAATGACGAAACAAGTGAACACTTGAGCAATGAGACCTTTTGCATGTAAGTATTAACATGTCAACTTTTCTGGGAATTCAGCATTTAACTGTCAACATAAAGGCTCCAGCTATATCCAATAATGCATCTCTGGTTTGAGAATTGCAAAATTAACACCTATTGGTCTGGCTTTCTAATATATTTTTTTTCATGTCAAGTGTTCTGGAAAACACAAAGTGCACTAAGGTGGCTTCAGTTTAAATGAATTTTCACAGGGAGATTTACATTTAGGCAGCTAAGTAGCTGTCAGACCTGAATCACTTTTATTTTTTTATTTGTAATTTTATTTTTTTCCAAAGTATACATGTGCTTGTGTAACTATACACCTACCTACCTGGTTCTGAAATATTTAAATATTTTTCCGTGGTGGGTTGTGCAGGTGCCCACCAAAGCTGCTCTATCATTGCTCTCCTCAACTGGACAGGGGGGAGAAAATACAATGAAAAGGTGGTGGGTCAAGACAGGGACAAGGAGAGACCACTCAGCAATTACTATCATGGGCAAAACATACTCGACTTTGGGAAAATTATTACAAATCAAATCAAAGAGGCATAACGAGAAATAAAAACTAAATTAAAACACCTTCCCATGCTCAACTTCACTCCCACTTTCTCTAACTCCTTCCTCCCAGCAGCACAGTGGGATAGGGCATGGGGATTGTAGCCACTTCATCAGACATTGTCTCTGCCACTCCTTCCTCCTCACACTCCTCCCCTGCTCCAGTGTGAGGTCCTTCTCACAGGAGAGAGTTCTCCATGAACTTCTCCAAATTGATTCCTTCCCATAGGCTGCAGTTCTTTATGAACTGTTCCAGTGTGGGCTTCCGATGGGGTCACAGTCTCCTTTGGGCTTCCACTTACTCCAGAGTGGGGCTCTGCATGGGCTGCAGGGAGACAGTCTGCCTCACCAAGGCTTCACCAGGGGCTCTCTGCTCTCACACCTGCAGCAGAGATTCCTCTGCTCCTCCCCCTCCTTCCTCACTGACCTGGGTGTCTGCAGAACTGTTCCTTTCACATATTCTCTTCTTTCTTGGCTGCTACTGGTGTTGCACAGGTTTTTTTCCTCTTCCTAAATACATTATTCCAGAGGTGCTACCACTGCTGCTGATGGGATTGGTCTTGGCCAGCAGTGGGTCCATCTTGGCACTGGCTGGCATTGGCTCCATTGGACATGGGAGAAGCTTCTGGCAGCTTCTCACAGAAGCCACCCCTGCAGCCCCCCTGCTACCAAAACCTTGCCATGCAAACCTGATTCATTTTCCTACAGCAAAGATTTACAACTAAGTAAATAACATGAGCTTTTTTGCAAAGTGACACTGCTAGGAGATCCAGCACTCGTATACTGCTTAACCATGCACGCCCGCAGATGTACACACGTGTACGTGTTAGTTTGTGAAGAATACTGTTTCACTTTTGGTTTTGACCATCTGGCTAAAACTTTCTGCACAGTTTGTATGACATTTGATGGCTGTGCCATTTTTGGTACTGTTTTATACAAATCAGATCAAACAAATTTTACCATTCATATCAAAGTAAGAAAAGTAAAGAGTGAAAAATTTATCCTTGTCTGCAGATGCCAGTTTCAAGAGCTTAACTGTTTGGTTGTGGGGTAAATTTCACTGGGATAAGTTTCATTTATCATGGATTAAAAGAAGCTGCATAAATCCCTAAAAAAGCTTCACCATTGCTTTGATTTCTTGCCATGCACTGCTTGTTTATTTTGATTCAATTTCATGTAGTAGCATGAAATTCATGCCAATATATTTCTGATAGTCCTGACTGATGGATTACTTCCTATCTGTGCTGCTCAGCTTCAAGCACTTCTGTTTATGCCACCTTTGCCTTTATTCAGCCTTATGATATGCATTTGCAGACCTGCTCATATTCTCTTCCATATTTCTCTTTTGCTGCTAACATCCATTTTTTTAATCTCCTCTTATTTATTATGGAATATCCTAAGTGGGAAGGTGCTCACAAGGATCAGCAATTTCAACTCCTGACCCTGCACAGGACAGCCCCAAAAATCACACCACGTGTCTTAGAGCTTCGTCTAAATGCTTCTTGAACTCCGGCAGGCTTGGTGCTATGAACACTTTCCTGGGGAGCCTGTTCCAGTGCCTGACCACCCTCTGGGTGAAGAACCTTTTCCTAATATCCAACCTAAACCTCCCCGACACAGCTTCATACCATTCCCTCGGGTCCTATTTATACTCACTTCAGATGCTGTTTCCAGAACAAACTCTTTTACTCACCACAACGTCCTTCTAAATAGCATTTTCTCTCCTCCTGCTCAAACTCTCCTTTTTCCCTCCTGGGAGAGAAATGGCTCCAAGGAAGGACTCACACAGGCAGGCCATTAGGAGTGAGCTGGTAGTTTACAAGACTGAAGGAGACTGGTTCTGCTTCTCTGAACTCTTTACAGGATGTCTCACTACATATATTTCTCTCTATTTTCTCCCAGTTGACAACTACGGGTATGTTTTCATCATTTTCTGTCAGTTTGCGCTCACTCTGGGCTCTTCCTTTTGTTGACACTGACACCGTCAGCTCCTCTTAGCAGCTTTGCTCATTTCTTAATGGCACACAGAGTCACAATCCAGCTCCTGTGGTTTGACACTGGGGAACCCTTCCCCACACTGGGATTACAGCCTCCTCCCACGCTGAAGGAGCCTTTTTTCTCAGGCTCCTGATGTTTCATAGTATAAAATCCAGAACTATACAGTTCAGCTGTAGCAGTCTCTGCCCTAAACTTCACAGGCGCTGCTCTCTGCATTCATTGGTCCCCAGTGAAAACCCCAAATAAATGAGTTTTGCAGCTTAATGACTGGGCTGGAAAAGCTGCTTTGGCATGGCTACAGATGCAGCTCAGAGGTCTGAGGCCACCAGTTCTCTAGGATAATGGCTCAGGTAGTCTTCCTGCCAATATGCCTTTGCCATGAATTATTTCCATTAGATGATGGACCCATTGCAGGAACAGAAAGGCAAGGCACCACTTCAACAGTTTTCATTGCTTGTCTTTGCTTCACTTGTCACAACAGTCACTGTGCCCTCACTTTCCAGCTCTCTTCTTGTTTCATAATTTTTTATTATCATTTTTTTCTGCTTCAGAACTTCAAAGACCATATCTGGGGTCTACTAAATCGATAGGAAAAGTTGATTTCTATGGGGACAGTTTTCACACCATCTTTATTTAACAAGAGATGAATATTACCCAGCATCACATAAGGCCACTGACTATGAAAATCAATGGGACTTAGATTGCTGGACCATTTAAGTCTGTTTACATATAGCATCCATTGTTTATACAGACTATGAAAGAAACACTTTGTTAAATGCCCAGAAGAAACTTACAAAGTATTTTGAGCAGACTGGTACCTTCGAGAGGAGGAATCTTGGACCCTTTAATTAAAATATCTCAAAATAGACCATGAACTTGAATCTAACCCAAACGCATCTCCCGTGCTGGAGTGGGAATATATGTCCTCCAAACATACTGCTGCAGGTAATTTGCATGGCCAAAAGGAGGGAGTGGGACCAGGTGGAAATCTAGGTAACGACAGGACTGGCTCCATTCTGCCTCACTTTCTAACTTGCACATTCAGGTCCCAGGGCTCATCAGACAAGACAGCACAAAATAAGGTTGCATAAATCTTAAGTTTTGGCTTCACCTTTCTATTTTGGGCTTAGAAGTTCTGGATACAGAAAGCCGGTGTGCTGCCAATGCAGACAAGGTGAAAAGAATATCTTAAAAAGCTTTAATTAAGAGAGTAATTGAGAACTGTTTGAGAACAGTGGGGGGCTGGAGCTAGCATGTTATGGTGTCTTTTGTTTCCAGTAACTACTGAGGTGCGTAAAAGCATCTGGCCTGAAAACTGAGAGTAAGAAAGCATACATAAAATGAAATTTCCAACACCAAAAAAGGCAAAAACCTGGCCTTTCTGCAACACCAGCCATTGTGAATATATCATTCAAATACACTTGACTCTGCCCTGAATCCTGAAAATTTAAATTCTTGAAATGAAAACTTCCTACAGATTTGTGCCCAAGAAATTGCCTGTCTCTGCAGAATCATGAGCTCTGACAACAGCTCTGCTCCTCAGAGCAGAGCTCCTGTAATGCCAGGGCTGGGCGGAAAGTGGGACTGGGGGAAGCAAAGCATGAGGAGCTGCTGCCAGGAGGTTACTAGTTGGGCATGAGGGAGCCACCACTACTCCTCAGCCAGATCAGGGCTGTGAAACACATTCCAACAAGGATCAGAACAAATGCCAACTCCACTGCTTTGACAAGAAAATACAAATTCACTTCTGTGGTTTAAGCTTTCCCTTAAGAATTACACCATTAAACTCACAAATACAACTTCTGCAAGGGAAAGAAAGAAGGATGGGAAAACAGCTGTTCTGCAATTCATGTTCTATGACAGGGCATCTTCTATGGCAAATTCCTACAACACTACACAATTCAATAGTAATAGCTTTTTAAAATCCATTGTAAGAGGAAATACTTAGTAAATTCCTCCTGGGCATTTAACGAAGTATTTCTTTTATGTTTCTTTCATAACATGTACAAACCATGGGCACCATGTTTAAACAGAATTAAATGGCTCTTTATTAAACTGTAGCAGAGAGTTAAAGCAAAAGAACCATAGAAAAGTTTCATTATTATCTTCAAATAATTTATATTTTTTTCTTATATATATATAAAAATGGTAGGCAGGAAAAGCAACAGAAGTAATTTGAGTCCCTGTACAAAAATTAGCACCAAGACTGTTATCATGACATGATTTTCTGCAACTAATCTTTCACAAGTGTTTACACAATAGATATTTCAACTGAGCAAAATGAATGTAATCGAACTAGTTGTGATGCCGCATTGAAAGCAAATGCTTGCTGCTGTAAGGCTTCAAATAGCTAATAGAAAAAAATTAGGCACCTTGCATTTTGTAGAGCAAACAAGAGAACTGCATTCCACGCATCAATCCTTCTGTGTGAGCATTTAAGTTGATTAGATACTCAGTAGAAAATGCACTGGAGAGTGTTTGATTCTAGTCTGAGACTGTAAGCAGACACTCTGCTTTAAATTTTTGTCAGCTCAGGGCTTTGGTTACTGCTGTGATGTGTATTTGGATATGCATTGTCAGACTGTGCCAGCAAAGCTTACAAAGAAAATGTTTAGGACTGTTTTTTTGAGCAAACTTCAAGAAATACCACTCAACTCAGTAATGTGTGTCAAGCCTGGGATGGATAAACTTGTCTGTAAAAGGAGAGGCATTGACTTTTCTTGCCTTCCAAAAAAGGCTCTAGAAAAAAGACTTTAAACTGCACCTGAAATTAGGTTTGCAACAGGTTCTTAATCAGATCAATAAATAGTTTTTGATTTTCAGAAGTTGAGCTCTAGATCTAGAAAGGCACAGAAGGGCTCCACAGAAGTGCTAGGAAGGCTCTGAGAAAAAGCTCCTAAAGGCTTCCAAACCATCCCAGAAGAAAGATCTAGTGATTCTCTAGCCATGCTCCATAAGCTGTGAAACCTCCTGCTCTGAAAGCTGTAGATCTAGAAAGGCCCCGTAACTACAAAACCGCTAGTTACCTTCAGAAAGACCCTTGACACCTCTAGCAAAGTTTTAAATATCTGGATCTCAGGCTCTTTGCAATTTCTAGACCTAGAAAGCAACAGGAATCTCTAGAGAGTGCTAGGTCTAGAAATGTCCTTTTAAATCTTTTTTTCTTTCAAACCAAACAGAACAAGACTGAAGCAAATAGCATAAATCTTTCTGGATGTCTGGGAACATACAAAAATAATTTCACAATGAAATTCGTTCCTTAGGACTAGACTATTTATTCAAGTTTCAACCATTTGACCTCTTCTGATTCCCCCAAATTTTTGGTATACCTTTCATGAGCTACCCAACAGATTTATAGTTCATGGTGGCAATAGCAAAACCACATTGGTTTTGTTGCCACTATTGATACAGACAGAGAATTGTAACTCTGAACTGGCAAGAAAAATAGAAGAAAAAAGAAATACATATGGATGGAGGACCTAAAGGGTTTTACATCACAGCATGACTTTCCCTGGTTCTCACCAGAGACAACTACACGCTGTTCAGTTTCCCATTTTGCTTTGAGCAGTTGATTGAATGGCTATTGAGTGATGTTCAGACATTTATGATTTTCCTGCAATGTGACCTACATTGCTAAACTTCATAAATTTATTCTCCAAGGCAGTGTATCATTTTGCATGCCATACTCATCCCAAAGGAAGCTATCAGCAGGAGATGAGGCCCAGTTTGTAAAAGCTGAATGTCCTTCAGACATTTTTAACTAATTTGTTTGTAAATGTGTTATTGTCAGAGTAACATACTACATAAAATGGTGCTCTCTGTCATTCTGTTTGCAGCTCTCCGTGGCCTAAACTCCATAATGCACAGCTCTAAGCATACCCTCTGTGTGGCAACCCATTTCTGTCTTGACATTTGCAATCTTTTTCCCTCCACCATCACAGTGTCTTTTCATTATATTTTCCCTTGGCACAAACAAGGGTAGAAAACATGCTGCAGCAAACATGTTATCATGGAGAGGAGAAATCAGGCATTCTTAGCTGTCACTGCCCAGGTTGCAGCTCCTGCCACAGTATTTTCTGTGGTTGTTTCAGCTTGTAAGCACAACTCAGGGCAAACCTAATCCTAATAATAATGCTGGAGATACCACTTCAGCCATGCATGGGTGATGGGAGAGCAGGAGGAAACCTAGGGGTGGCAAGGCAGCTTACATGAGTTAGAATTAGTGGGTGGATATGTGCAGGGGCTTTCTGCATGTGCAGGCAGCATTTGGTGAGTGTGAAGGTCTCTTTTAGTTGGAAGGATGCACCTGAGAGCATGTGGACTCAGGGCTGAGCTGTTACCTTCTTGCCAGTCATCCAATTTGTACAGAAGTTTCTTTCTTCTTGCAATATATCATTAGAAACAATTGTTTGAAAAAAGAATTTAAATCTGACTCTGTGTAGCAAGAAGTAAGAGAGAAGTCATGAGCAGAGGTCTGTCAGGTCTCCTTCACTTCCCCATCAAGTGTCTGACAATGTCTCAACAGCTAAAGAAAAGGATGCAATCACTGGAAGAGTTGATTAAAATGTACATAGTCTTTTACTCAGTAGTAGTGCATTATTTATGGCAGATAATTGAAATAAATTGCTGTTTTGCAGGTGCCCCAAACAGTAAAAGCACTTGGGCTTTAAGGAAGACATTGCAGTGTGACTTCATCGCACACTGTCTTGCATCTATGACTAATATTTCAAATTTGGTGATAGAATAATTTGATTGGAATATAAATTAGCAGTGATGAAACCACCCTACTTTCTGTTTGATATTCTAAAAATCACATTATACACCTACACTTGATTCATGAGCTCTCACAGATTTTTTTTTCTACCTGAGGTCCTAATCCTATGAGCCTCTTTTCTCTCAGCTCCTGTTGAAGAGAGACTATTTAGCTGCTCCTCTGCCCCTGGGAAAAGATTATTTTATGTTATACCTGAAGATCCTTTTTCAAAAAGGCTTTCAGATTGGTTTTGCTTCAAAGTATGGATGCTAATGACTGCTTGTTCCTGCATATGCTATTATGGATGGAATTATTTTGTATAGACTTACGGTTTCCGAAGAATAACACTCAATTAATTGGAGTAAGGCCTCATTTCTGAAAAGGTTTGAAAATGCCTCGGTAAAGACCTGTTCTGGTCTGTTTTTCAGAAGCACATACTTCCTCAGGGGATACAGTTGCTCCTTGCTGCACACTGGCCTCTCACTACCCTTTCAATTAAGCTTGGAGAAGTCTGGTTCCACTGAAGTGAGTGGCAAAACAGTTGCTGACTTTGCTGGGGCCATGACTTCCACTCTAGTTAGCTTCTCTGGTACTCCAGTAAAGCCAGAGAAGAAAGAACATGAAATTAACCAGTAGAGTAAAAGAGAACCAAAGAACAAGATGACTTTATACTAGAAAAAAAGAACAGCTTTTGTGAGCTCCTTCATGCGGCAAAAACTAGAATAAAAGAGAAAAAGTTATTTTCTAAAAAGAAAAAAGCTCAGAAATCTTCTGTAGGGGAAGATCACAAATAAATATAAAGGCCTATAAATTGTCATTTCTGCTTTGTGTGCTTTTTGTTTAGCAATTTCACAAACACATATAAAGCGTGTTTCTGCAAAGCACTGAAAAACACAATTCAGCAATTTGGAATATTTATGCTGCGTTAATTACACATAACTAGAAAAGCATATCAAAAGATTCACACAGGTAGAGGACTAAAAGGACAGGAAGAGCAGGGGCAGCTTTGTAATACTTTGCCACAGTGAAAACAATGTTGTTCCTTTTTGATGGCAGCTCTCTAACACAATCAGAATATTCTGCATCTAGTGTTAAAAAATGCCTTTTGTGCTTTCTGCTTTTACAAGAATGCAGTTTATACTGCTGGGTATGTAGAGAAACACCTACAGGGATAGTGTGTCTTCTGATCTGCAATACTAATTAATTAATTTGCTTCATGTAATCCTGCAGTTGCTCTGTGATATTCTACTCTCAACCTGGCTTAAAAGTACTTCAGCCTAGAATCAATTTGGTTTCTGTGCTGGCAGCTCACTCCCACGATTCTCACGTGGTCATCAGATCATATTTTTATCTTTCACATTTTTCTTTCTTTCTTTCCTCCAAATGACCCAGTGAAAGTTCTGTTCAGGCTGTGCTTGCTCCAATGAGCAGACCCTCATTGCTGATTTGAAGTGAGGTCACCATGTCCTGGGAGCTTTTTGTTCTGCTCAAAAGGCTTCCACAATGCCACTGAAGCATATTGTGCCTGTGCAAATGCTGGTGGGGAGTGCCTGCAGCACTTGTGACTGCAGGAGCAATGTCAGCGTTTGCATTTTTGAGATATGTACATTTTCAAACAATCCTGCTCATCTTCACTCCTGCTTTCCAGCAGTCTATCTCTCACTTCACTATTTCAAGTAGGTCATCAACAACATCACTTATTGCCCTCTCCCCTCTCCTCCATCATTCAAAGCAGGCTGTCCAGGACACGGCATTCTGGCCACGCACGGGTCACCTTTAAACCCTGTTCTAGAAATCTGCCTTTTAATTTGACCTGTGCAAGCAAATTGCCTACGTAAGGAACACTGTCACATTTTTACAAGGGAACAAAACATTTTGCAGTGTCACTGAAGTTTATGTGAAGCAACACAATATAGATGGTTCCTTCACGTGGAGAACTGCTGAACAAAGGCTGATGAAGTGCAAATGTCAAGAAAAAGTCTTCAAACCAGACCTTTCATTTTGGAACACAGCACTGACAGTTATTAACACCATCAATCAGGTCGGAGCTATTGCTTTGGCACAGACTCATGCCTAGTGGGACTGACATAAGCACTTGAACAAGGCCATGGTTACAGGCAAAGAAAAAAGCTCTTGAGATTCATTTTCTGTTGCTTTGCAAATGTTTGGTCTCTGTATTTGCCGTGACTGTGCTCGAGATTGGTTTCAACAGCTCCCAAATACTAACTGCAACCACTCACACAGATATAAATGACTTGTGGTTCAGAGTGGTGGAAATTCAGCCCACATACTCCTCATGGGAGGAAAGACAGAGGATGAAATTGCAAGATGGCAGAAATATCTGCTAATTCTCTCCTCAGCTTTCACCATAGCAATGGAAGCAGAACAGTGAAGCTTATCACTCAAGATGAGCTGTAGTGTTGTTACTTTCACACAAAACCTCCCACAACGTCAATATAACTTCGAAGAACACTGGATCTGATGATGAATTCTGGTTTCCTAAGGACTTCCGTCATATGGCTGACTTGGGAGTTTAATAAGATCCAAGCATGAAATGAAGCTTTTCCTGTGAATGGGACATTTATTACATCCTGAGTGGAATCTCTGGAGTTTAATAAAAGAAAGCTTATGCTGCAATATTTCCTTTTGAAAGGGCACTTTAGGTCTCTGTCCTCCAACTAGATTAATATTTCTTCTGGAACGTGTAGGAATTTAATTGCTGTGAAGCCTGGTGTTTCTCTACAAATTTGTTTGAAATTGGCCCAAGATTTTGATTTACTGTGAGGAAAGGATACTGACAGACAGACATACCCACACAACATGGTCTCATTTGCTATCAATAACCAGGCTAAAAAATGTCTGTATACCCTAGGGACGTGCACACACTAAGAGAAAAAAGTACAAGTGAGAAAAAAGCAACCTAGAGAGGTCCCTGATCAGGATTAAGCCCAAAGTCATCAGGCAGTGAAACAGAATGATGATCCTGTCTCTTTGCCTTCTTTCTCTCTCCATCCCAGTCCCTTCCCTTCACATTCCTGTTGTGGCTTGTGGCTGGGAGCCCCCGGCACAGGTCCTGCTGTGAGGGAGGTCCCTCAGCCAGCTCACTGCTGGGGCAGGTTTGGAGAGCAGTGAGCAACACAGCAGTTCAAAAAATTCAGGAGAAGTATTTTAGATCAAAGTTTATAATCCTGATTTAAAGTACCTACAACAGTCTTCCTATCTAAAGGGTATGGGGAAGGTAGGATATGCAGCCAGTAACTGTGTTCTCTTCAGCTGAGCTTCAATTTGATGGAAGGAGATACTCATTAGTCTACCACTGGGAGAACAGTTAGTTCAATCCATGGGGCCTTCAACTCAGATGCAAAAGTGTAAGGTTCAGCATGGGTTTATTATTCATTTAATTAACCTACAACAAAACAGCTTCCAAAGAACACATGAAGAACAAGAGCCAGACCTATAAGAAGATGAGGACGGGGCATTCATCTGAAAAGTCTGGCATTCAGATTCTGGATGAGGTATATTAGTGAGGTGAAAAAAAAAATCACAGAACAAATGAAGACCAACACCAGTTTTTGAAATTCCTGAAAAATGTTTTGCCTTTGAAGTTCAGCTTTTGTTCGTGTTCCAGTATTCAACATGTCAGGAGCAGCATCTTCAAAAAAAATGACCAGTTCCATCAGAATGAGATACTATTTCAGTTATTTCAACTGATTTCAATGGAGGTGTCTGCTAAGATCCTGGCACCAATAGTGAGTGTTGAGTATATACACATAGATAAACGTAATCATAGCTTTGAAAAGCCATTTTCTTTAGATTTGCTCGTTATTAACTAATTGAAGAACAATGAAATGATCTGTGCTGTGAAGTCATCCAAGTTTGGCACATACTGAAACAGTAATGAGAACACTGGTGTATCACATAAACACCTTAACTGAACATCCTTTTCCTTCTAAATTCCCCTAGTGAAGTATGAGATCAAAGTAGTAAGTTAGAGCTTGGTGGTTTATTTGCTCATGATAGAATCTTTTCAGCCCCAGCTGTCCATATCTCCCCTGGTTATGAATGCAGAATATTATGCTTAAGAAGGAGAAGGTGGTGAATAACAAACACAGAATGATTAATAAGAAGCAACACTATCAAAACTGTTATTGGAATAAATGATAAAACCCTTTCATAATAAACTCATTTACTGAAGTGAATGCCTTAAAGTGAAAGCTTGTCACTTATGGTGGTGTTCACAATGGACAGTTACTCTATGTGTTTACTCCAAGAGTACATATTTGTACTTCAGTAAATTAAGAAATACTGATTTTGTGCAAGTTGTTGATTTTATTGTCAGAACAAATTTAGCTTTGAGAAATTATTTTATTAACCTATTTCATAAGTCCCTCTAAACACACAATTTGTGAACAATCCACATTCTCTTGATTTAAATGTCATTTGTAACTTTGCCAAAAAATCATCTGAGTGGAGATGGGCCAAATTCATTTTTCATTTATGCTTATGCCATTCTGCAATAAACTCAGCAGTCTTGCAAAGATACACAATTGTTTCTGACTAAGTGAAAATATCATTCCCTTATTTTCATTGATGTAATTTCAGATTAACATGCTTGACTTCAAGGGGATGTGATTATTTCATAGGGTTTTCTGGTTATCAGCAGCATTTTTGGAAGAAGATGATTGAGTGAATTTGATACAGTTACTTTGCAGAACATGCATTCTTGGCATTTATTTCATGCCTGTGATTTACCATGTATGTGAAAAACACTCAAAAGTGTGGATTTTGTGAAAAATTTCAATAAAGAGATTTACTTAAACCCCCACAAAACAAATCCTTCAAGACCAAAAACGTTTCCAAAAGTACTGTGTTGCAGATTGTCCACAATGTGACTTCATTTACCACTGAGAAATTATACAGAAAATCATACAGTATCACTATGCTTAGAAAATGAGGCCTGGCCACTTTTTAGGGACATGTTTATATGACATAATTTATTATGATTTTTAGAATATTTACTGTCGTGCATTCACAATTTAACTGATGGTTATCTCAATCTATGGAGTAAGAACATATCTTCACTTCTTAGAACCCTGAAACAATTGAAAAATTTTGAGAAATGTGTAGCAATAGTCTCCTGTAGATGCTGCAGCATGGAAGTACCTGGAGTGGTCATGGAAAAAAGTATTTATTTCTGCATCTATGAAAAGAAGACCCAGTTGAATGCTGATGTCCCAAGAGCAATATGAAGAATAATTTGTTCTATGACATATTTTCTCTTATCTATGACTGCAGAAGCCTGTCCTTCATGGCACTGGAACTATGTTGTAGAGTGAGGAAAACTAAACCTGTTTCTGGCAAGTAGCCAGCCTACCAGGAAACAGGCTTCTAGGGCTATTTAAATCTACTTACAAATTTAGCATATTTTATTTCAGCCCCAAAAGTTTACCTTTAAATTTTTATTTTAACTTTAAAAATATATCATTTTATTTCTGAATTTGCCAGACCCTCTGCTGAAACTCATTTGCTAAAGGGGATTTGCATTTTACAAAAGGAAATGAAAACCATCAAAACTCACCATTTCAGATTTAGTGAGACATTTTGTTACTGAGCAAAATCAGCAAAAATTTGAACACAAATACATAGTGCATATTATATGGCCAATAAAGCAATTATTTGTACAGCCTGAGACTGCAGACCAGAAGGAGAAGGCACTGGCACCTTTCCCTGCACCTCAGAGATATCTAATCTGGTTATGGGTGCCCCAGGCAGTTCTTATAAGTATCCAAGAAGCAAGCAAATGTGCTTCAGGCACCTTTAAGTTCCATGAAGCATCGCTCCTGCCAGCTGGTATGTAGCACTGCTGGCTGTAGGTTCCTGCTCATCACCTGCAGGACTGGCTGGCCTGCAAGGAGAGGTGCCAGAGCAGAAGCCAAGGTGCCCAGAAGCCATATGATCTTAAGACAATTACTAGGCTAGTTTAAGCTTGGGCTGAGCACAACTAAGCCAGTTGACCCTATTCTGCTTTACATGGAATAATTACACCTCTTCTGGACCCCAGAAAATGAAAACACCTGTCTTGTCCCAGAACTGGGAACAGGGAGGTTGAGGCTTCCCTCCCCACATTTGATAAGACACAGGGTGCAGTGACATGTGAAATACACACATATAACTGGGAACAGGGAGGTTGAGGCTTCCCTCCCCACATTTGAGAAGACACAGGGTGCAGTGACGTGAAATGGAACACACACATATTTTTCTGTTTTGGCTCTAGTAATAAAATCCCCAACTGCTTCTGTGACAGCAGCATTAGAACCCAGCATTTGACTCTGTGAAAATCAGTGAGAACTACCTAAACCATCAACCCCCACATTCTTCATGTATGCAAATGCAAGACCATAGCACCTGCTATTACTCAAAATCTACTGAGAAATGAGGAACAAGCTCTTACCATTGTTACACAGTGTATTTTAACTGTGATTTTTCAGTTGTGAAGGACAGAGGAAAGGGCAGGGAGAAAATGAAATGCAAAATTAACCCAATCCTGGTTATTAGCTTACACAGTGCATAATATTTTAGTATGTCACTTGTATGCTTCAAGATTTTTTCAAGTACAGCTTCTCCCCCTTTTTGAAGCTGATTAATTCAAGTATTTCCTGGCAAAGGCCAAGACTCTTCCTTGTGCTGTCTGTAAGCGTGGCTCACTGACTAGTCAAGAGCATCATTTATGTTTCTCCATTATTATCCATATTTCTTTTTTAGCATAAACTAGAGATGCGATAAGTGTCTTTTAGTCCTATTTCTTTTACTGTGCTCTTGACATAAGAACTGAAAAGCACTTTGAGAAATGCATTGAAATGCAGTAGCTTCACTAAAATACTGCTGTGGTGTAATTACTTACTCTAATGCTCCTCCACAATTTAGAACAGACTTAGATGTAAACAGAATATCTATTTTTTTCCATTTACTAGTTCAAGCAAACCAGTCTGAATGCTGGACTAAAGGAAAGCTCTTTAAACTTCTGATTAACTTCTTAGAAGATCTATCTCAGAGAGCAAGGAACTTTGTAAAGCAGCTTGTACTCTAAGGACCTCTACATATTCATATGCCATCTCCTGGAAAACAAATCAAGTGTGGTTTTGCATTTATATGGTACACCTTAAAATAATCATGGGAATGGAAGATCCACTCCATACTGTGCAGTTCAGAATTATCTGACTCATCCAGCATATTCAATATACAATCTTTGACAAACAAAATAAGTTCTCTGTCTCTGCAATGTGTATAAAAGTGACAACACATGAAAACCAGGTGTCTACCTGAGTGATGTCCATTCCAGAGTCACAGCTCAATGGTTGGGTTGACGTGAGGCCGTTTGAACCTATTATTGTTGTGATCACACCATTCTCATCAATTTTCCGAATCATAGTACCATCAACGAAGTAAATAAATCCGTGCTTATCTACAGTGATACCTGGACAAAGGGGAAAGGTAAAAAAGAGTGGTAATACTGACGTTACATTGATTAAAAAGGTATGAGCTTAAAATGTTTCCTCTCACACTCTGAAAACCTGATTCAAAACAGTATGACTTTTTTTCCCACCCATTACTGCTTGACACAAATTGTATATGGAAAGTGCATAGCCATATATCTGACTTAAATAGAAAGAGGGAAGATATGAGGATGATACTTTGACTTAAAGAGAAAGAGGAAAATTATGAGGATGAAACAAGACAAAACAGAGGAAGCTTTGCTTGTAATGTAATTCTGCATACACAGAATGAGGCTCTTTAATAACTTCATTCCATGTCTATCACAAAGTGGGACAAGACTAGCCTTTCTAAAAACTTACCTTACAGTAGATTTTTCTTCATTTTTGCTTTATTAATTCTCATGCAGAGACAAATTATTTTAATTACTGTACTGTCTGAATGACCAAACTGTCTGAGCAAGGAAGAAGCACCCACAGAAAGAAAGAGAGATTTGTGTTCTGATACGGGTTACACATACAAATGGTGCAAATCAGGCTCTGATTATCAGGCATAATTAACACCTGTGCTGCAGAATGTACTGCAGTGCAGTGCTGCCCAAGATGATGGTCATGTAATGGAACCAGACTCTTGACAACTGTGGTCATCAGCAGGAGCTAGGGCAGTCCTCTCACTTCTGGATCTGCCATAGCTCTTGCACCAATGCACTGCACAGGAGGGAAGGACCTGAAACAAATATGAGAGGTCATGGTCCTCTGTATTATGGTGGGGAACCTGAGGAACAGAAGGCTTGCTGTCTCCCACCAGCAGCTTGTGGTACAGCCATATCACAACTCATGTCCAGCCTTGTTCTGTCCCAGTCTAACAGCTTGTCTGCAGTTCTTCCTGCATTCAATTTGAACTGTAAGATCTTTTCCCCCCACAGATATTGAAAATATAACTAGAAGAGCACTTCTATTCATGTTAGGTTTGTGAAATCCTTTCTACCAAAACCGCTCAATTTCTTGCTTTAAACCACTTCATAATTTCCCATTTAAAGTTGCATAACTTTGCAATTATAGCAGCTGCTGTGCACAGCCAAGCTATTTTAATAATGAATCTATGTTCTGCTACACAGAAATGAAAGGCAGAGGACTTGAACAGATGGTTTGGACAGTGGCTTATATGGTTCTTGATTTTTGTCCCCTGAATTCAGCACAACCAAAGGCTGCATGTACCCTGAGTTTACAAAACACTTGTCTGCATGCCAGTTTAGGATCTCACACAGCAATTCCATATGCTATTAAAAAAGGAAAAAAAGCCCTAAACTGAATTTCCTCACCTCCCACCCCCATTTTCTTATACTTAATTTTTTTTTAATATATAGGAGCAGTTGTAGCTAGGGAAAAGGGGAGATTATAAACAGTCTGAGGGGCAGGAGCAGGAAGTCCTGATGTGGAAGATGCATCTTCCATGGGAGTGGGAAAAGGGGGGACAGTCTCCCAAGACCCCTACATAAATCTTGACAAGGCAGCTGGAAATGCTTGGGAATTCAGTTTGAGCTGCACACACAACTGAGTGTAACACATTTTCTCTTAGAGTGTTAACACCCAGTGGCAGGCTCTAAGGCAAACAGCTCATGACTGGTTCCTTTCTAACCTTTCTAACAGGGCAGGAATAATGCCCATACCAGTTTTAGTATTGTGGCCAGGCAGTTACTGAGGGCTTGACTACCCCCTTTGCCAGAGTAGGCTGCCCTCCTCTGCTGGATAGTTTCCATCCCTTATCCCAGCTGAAAGGGAGGCACTGAGCTAGGCTGCAGAAGGCTCACAGGGGACAGGCTTTCAGGACTGCCCTGCCAACATGTCCCTCACCTCTCAGTTCCCATCTGGAGGTGCCTCTTCAATGCAGATGATGTCCAGGCACCTGGCAAAGGTCTGAGAGTATCATCAAAAAGTTCTGAGGGTATCATCACATACAAAATCCAAAAGTCACAGCAGTTAACTTTAGTGTCTAGCACTCCCTACTGCATTCCATTAGTTGTAACTAATTCTTTACACTGTCAATTCACTGTATCCATCTGTCTGTGAAATGTCATTAGAGAAGGGGTATTCACCATCCCATCACCTTCTCCATCCAGGACAAAATGTGCCCATAGACTGCTGAAATGCCCAAGGTATAGGGCCAGGCTACATCTCTTCATTATATGACATGGCTGATGACTGAAATGTCTGGTTCTCCAGGACAGATGTCACCTGGGGAACTGAAACCACCTGGTGGGGGCTGGATAGGTCATCTGGGGAAATCTGGGGGGTTATACAAAGGCAAAAGGAAGAGAAGACAACCTTAGGACCTGACTCCCTGCCAGTTTGTGAGCTCACACATCATGACTCCTTGGTACTGGCTCCCTCAGAGCCTTTTCTTCAGTCTTTAATTAGAAAGTAACAGTGCTTTTGGAAACTCCAGAATGGCTGGAAAGCTCGTGACTGCTTCTGAGAAGTCCAGACCTGAAAGGTTGATTGTTTAAAGGTGAGCTGAGGTAAGGAGTGTATCTGAGCAGCCAAAGAGTTTGTTCTGGTGTTGGGTGGTGACCTGTGTGTTCCAGTTTTGGGAAGGGATGGTCCCTTGTACCTCTGTCTGTCCCTTGTACATGCTGAAGAGACTTTGCATTGAAGAAGACTGTGCACACAAAAGGCTGGAATTAGGGGTGCCCACAGGGCTGGAGCCAAGGGCCAGCTGCCCCTGCCCAAACAAGGTGTGCACAGCACACTGCAAAATCACTTTTGATACAACAGAGCTGCTACAACATCCACCCTAGAACCTCAGCCAAAGCACAAAGGAACCCTGATTACTAATGACCATACAGACAATTACTACATAAATTTGATGCGGTTTATTTCTATTATTCTGAGGGAATGCACATGGCAGAGGCCAACAGAGCAAACCCCACTGGAAGGGCTGTACCTGCTGTGGTGCACCTAGAGGTCTGCAAAGGTTTTCATGGCAATTGTTCCCAGAGGTCCAAGTTGTTATCTGCAGTTCAGTCTGTACCTGGATATATTTTATCTTCAGAAAATGAGAAGGGTTGTGTTTGACTCTGCTCCCACACTTCGGAGCCACAGAGCAGGTGGAGCTGGGCTCTGAGCACCTCCTGCTGCTCCCGCTGGGGTGCTCAGAGGTTCCTGCTCCTGCCTGGGCTCTGTCATTCCCTCAGCAGCTTCATGCTGTAAAGCTGAAGCAGGCAAAGAGATTGTGAGCAAATGCAAAAGTTGCTAGGAAATCGTTCTAGCAAGTTTTCTTCAGAGATGTGTTAAGGTTGGAGACGAAGGTCTCTTCAGTCTCAGCCTCCTCTTACTTTCTTGAGAATCTTTTCAAGACTCCCTCTGAGAAGAAGTCCTGCTGGGCTGCTGCAGCAGGGAGCTGAGAGGTGCAAGGACCACTGTTCATGTGTGCTGTGGTGCTGGGTGTGCTTTTAACCTCACTGATATTGCATCATGTAGCAATATTAGATGGGATTTGATTAGCTTTCCAGTGTGGTTCACAGGCTGAAATAAGAAACCTGATGTGGGTGGGAAGGGCAGCACATGGGCTGTGTCTGAGCCTGCCTTTGCTGCACTGTAAGTGAAGAGCTATGCTTCTCAGCTGGATCAGATCCATACCATGGATAACACAAGGCTGGGATCTATCACTAGGGCAAGTGCATCTTCTGTTTTGCGCAATTTCCCTGAGAACAGATGGCTGTGTTGGCTGCAAACCATCCATTATATAAAAATCAAAAATTATGCTGCAATGAAATAAAGCTACTCATCTGTGCTGCTGAATGGCTTTCAAACATCAACTATAAAGTAAACCAAAGATCTTTTAATGCTACTAGCACCCATGTTGCTCTCCAGCCATTGCAGAAAAGCAATCTATGTGCAAGGAAAGTACATTTGCCAGTGTGATGACATAAACAAGCCTAAGTCTTCATTATTTGCACTAAATTCCTGGTACTGCCTATTAAGCCAGTTTCTTCAAGCACCAGTGTATGTTCAATAATGACCTACTGCTTCCAAAGCTTAAGCCTCTATACTAATAAAATATGACTTTACCTGCTTGAAAAAATTACGTATGCATGTAAGTCTTGTTGACAAATACCCTATATAAAGCATCTACTGGAAAACAAAATACAGATTTGTGGCTAAACTGTCCCAATTTATTCATTAGAGTTGGATTCATTAATGCTCCTGTCACATCTTGCATGATGCTTCACATAATCTGTACTCCAAGAGCTTATTTTTAATCCTTTTCTGACGTACAGTGTAACGCAGAATCAAATCACACACAATGCTGCAATTGTGCTTTAATCACTGAGGAACTGGGGGAGGAAACATGCACATGCTGAGGGTAATGAATTGCACTGAGTGCAAGTAGGAACAGTGTTCATGCCATGAGTGAGTGAAAAAGGCAATTTTTAGTTGTGTTTTTTTTTTTTTTTTTTACACAGAGAAGGAAATGTAGTTTGTATGAGGCTCTCAGTCTGATTCTGGGGTTTTTTTTAAGCAACTAAACTGTATGCCCAACTGACACTGTCCTTGGGCACTAAAGTGACCTATTGCACAAATGACAGACTTACCCTGCTTGCATATAGATTCCTCATTAAACACTGATGCCTTGGTAAGGACAAAATAAATTTGTGCCAAGACTTAATACTGTTGTTTGACTCAGAGCTTAGTGCCAATCTCACTTTCTGAGTAACATGCTTGTACTGGAGGACTATTTTTAGACATGTTTAGTCACTGGGACTGTCCTACATGGGACTAAACTTTGTACCAGAATGTAAAACAGTAGCTCTTATGAACATCTATCTCCAGTAGATTTACATGGAGACATCTTGGAACAATATTTACAGCACTCAGAGGTCTTTTATTCAGTACCATTTGAATTCTGTTAACTAATGTTAAAAATGAACAGCTGCTAATGCAGTCACAGGTGGCTACTAAGGATTATCATTAGAAAGCCTCTGCAAAAAGTTTTGGGTTTTTTAAACTGTTTTTTCCATGGTACTTAGTAGATGGGCTGGGTACACCCATGACAAACACAGAAGGCTGACTATAACCTCTCCTGTTATATGCTCTCACGAGTGCTTTTGGTTAAAGGGTTATTTCCCTTGATGGCTCTGCCTCAGTGCACGTACATACATGATTATAAATGCAAATAGCACTTTGAAAGCAAACTGATTGCTTTTTGTGTGGTTCTTATAGGTATAAATTCGAAATTCATATGATTTTTCAGTCTAGAAATGTTGGCATTTCAGCTAAGCTTATACTGCTAAACACATGGATTAAAACTAATACAGCAAATTCCTCATTAAGATATTTTTTTTTCACACCCATCATATCCCATGAATACATTCTAAGAGAATCTTTTGAGGAACAAATCCTTTTTGAACGCAACAATGAAGAGCAACTAGAACTATATGTTGTCCACTTCTGGAAATTCTGCTTTACACTTTTTGCTCAGCTAAAAACTTTGCAAATGAGCATTTTATATTGCAAACTTCTAATTAAACTTCTGAAGAATTTGTAAAACAGCATCTAAAACTACTGGTGGGGACGGATAAAAGAGAATGCCATCTTCTGCTGAAGAACAACTGTATTTAGAAGGAACTTGCTATTCTTATAAAACTTTTAATAGGAAGAAGTGAATCAAATTGGTTAATTACCATTTTATGGTGGTAAAAGGGCAAATTACATGCCATCCATTTCTAAACTTCTAAATGTCTTCGGTGCTTTTAATTAAAGCTGCCATCTAGAAACTAAAGCAATTTTATGCAATTAGTTATTTATAGGTTACCACAATACACCACTCAAAATATGATTCCAGTGATTTGCAGTCTGTTGCCTTGTGATCTTTGTCATCTTTACTTCATTACTGTCTCAGTACTAGCTGCAAAATATTCAGTAGATCTTTGTGAGTTGGAACATGACTTCAATACTTGCACTTGAGTGTTGTTCTCTTTAGATGCAGAACAGTAGAGTTGGAACAAACAGCATTTTTAACTACTGAAGGTGAATGAAAATGTTCAGCTTACAGCCTGAGATATGATGACTGGGGTCTAATTAGTGCTGACATGGGTTAGCAGAAAAGTGAATAACTTATGAATTCAAATGAAGGTTGGATGAAATTTAGGAAAACTTGCTGCCCAAAAAGTTTGCAATGTTCTACAAGATTCCCAGACTCTGGAAATCATAGGTAGCCAAGACTACTGAACAGAAAAATAAAGAATAAATTTTGCTGAATTGAAAAATGACATGAGGTTGGGGTTTTTTTCCCATTCTGTGATGCCTATATGACAATGACTCGAGGCTGTAAATCACCCTGGGTAGTCTAATTCTTACTTTATATATTGCTAAGGAAACATCTCATCCCATTCTATGTTCCTTTTTGAATTGTATGGAAGGGTTGAAAAGGTCTTAGGAATTTATAGAATAGCAAAGATTCTGCAAAAATAGTATTGATCATTACCTGTGACAAAGAGGGGTTGTTTTTACAAAAGGCTGTATTAGGAACTTGGTGTGCATCCTACTGAAGGCAATAGGAATCTTCTAGCTGAGCAGGAGTAATCCTAAACAGGCCATTGACAAATGTAAAGGTTTAATTTGAGCAGTTGTTCTTACAGCTTTATTTACTTTAGAAAGTATCACTGAGGACAGTGAGTGACAAAACTGATTATTTCAGAACGCAAACTACTGGAGTGAACTCATCTTCAAAACCATGATTTTTAAAAGTAATATTTCCTTAGTAAAGTAATTGCAAGCAAAATGAATAAAACTACACTGCAGAACTGATTTTTAAATTAAGCTTTCATTTGTGTTGCTTTCTCATGGCCATGAATCTGAGTGAAAAAATTCTTTGCTACAGTTGTGTATAAGGCATTTTTATGCATGGGATTTAGAACTTAATCCAACCTTCTGCATTTCCCTAGTGCTTGCTTTGAGGTCACTGCATCTGTAGTGAGGTCACTGCACTGCATTCAATACTCTGTACTCAGTGTGCAGTCTGTAATTTCTTGAGGCATTGACTGTACACATGGCTCACACAGACAGTGTGTGCATCTGTCTTCTAGTTCTAGCGTCTCGTCTGGACCCAAGAGTCAAAAAGTGGACACTGAAGGACCTTAGATATTTAAATCTTTTGATTCAGTCCTTGAGCTTTCAAATGCTGTAAATCACTTCTGATGTTTACAGTGCAATCATTGGAGGAACTTTTTTTGACAAAAGTTATGCAGTTGCATTTCTATCACAGTTGTCCTGTGTGAATGCTCTGAGTTGGTCACAAATACAAGGTAATTGAAATCAGATGTTAATTGGACACTTTCTTAGTGTGCTGACTGGGAGACACTGTAGCTCAGCAAAAATGTGGTAACTTGATTGTCTCAGCCTCTCCCTGTCTCTGTCAATTAAGCTTAATAAGTCCAATCTATTTACATGTCTAAAGCTCACTGATTTCAGAAGGGCAAAGTAGGTAAGTGTTTAATGGTGTTGATTCAAGCATTGGCTTTGCAGTGCTAAGTACAACAACTCCCAGGTATTTTTGTTCATTTGAGTGCTTCTTACTGCTCCAATACTCAGTGACTAATCTAGTTAAAATCAGTACACTATCCCCTCCTGCCTTATCATAAATACCAATCAGATTGTTTAAATGATAGTGTTGGTGACTAGATGTGCCATAAATATTTTTTTCTTAAAAAAAATGCCCAAACCCACCAAACAGAATTCCCCACCCCAAAACTGAAATCTGTTACTTGGTAAAGTTGAAGTGATTGGAATTCAGTCAATGATTAATATCTTGTGTAGTTACTTCTTCATTTTCAGTATCTTCCTGTGTAATAAATGTGTTCAGCTTGTCACAGATCTTATTTTACGTCCCCACCTTGTATCATTTCACATTCTGCTTAAGTACTTGGTCATCTATTACATGACTCATTAGTCTGAGATCTCTACAGAATTAAAGAAAGTTGCAATAAAAATAATATATTGAAGTTCAAATTTCAACTACATCAGCCATGCATGTTCAAAAGCATCTTTCAAAGTCAGCTCAACATATAATAGTGCAAGATTAATGTTCATTAAGCCCCATCTCTAGTCCTTCACAGAGAGTTGGGAACAAACTGAACAAAGCTGCATGTGTTTGTTACCTGCAAAATGAAACTTGTGGAAAGATCAAACCATAATTGATTAGTGTGACTTCATGACGTTTTCCTGTCTGGCATTTAATTCCTGGTCACTAGGCAAAGGCAGTTTTGCCAAATAAAGATAATGAAAAATAGAAGTTGATGAAAGACTTAAATCATAACAATCTAGGACTGTCCTCAAACCTCCCTGTACGGCCAACGAAGTAGAAAAATAGGTACTAGTTCAGAAAAGTTAAAACACCATTTGAAACAACTTTCATTCAGAAAAGTTAATAAGCAAGAGAATTTGAATTTCCATCTATTAACATACTTCTGAGGATGTTACCAAACAGGATTAAGTTTCTTAAGTGTTGCACAGTAGGTATTTCTTATCATTTTTGCAAATGGATAAACTCAGTCCTCTAGATAAGCTCTTTTTCAGAGTCACCGGCAGCCAGTAGCAAAAATTAGAGTACAAATTTTAAGACGTAACTAACCAAGGTCAGACAGCCCCTAAATGGAGATCTTTTTTAGATATTACCTTTCTATCAAGTAAGAGGGAAACTTATTTTATAGTTATAATGGGAAAAAAAGAATACTCAGTACAAAAATAAGAAGGCAAATTGAGTAAAAAAGCTAAAAATGTTTCTATATCAGATAAAAAAATACTTGTCTGGTCATGGAGCAATGCAAGTGTTTATATTTAATCATATCTTAGCAATTACTCTGGTTTTGTCTGCATTATCAGGTACATTATCATTACACTATAAATATCTCAGAGGTAAGAAATTAGAAGCAATTCATTTATTTCTGTGGTCAAATACTATATAACATGTGTCTGTGTGTCCAAGGATTTTTAAACATAGTTAAGAAATATTTGTCAAAATTTCCTGCCTCCTGGAAAAAATTGTTTTGTGTACATTATTTGAATGTTATTTCCATAGAAATGTGACATCTGACTTGACAATTATTCCAAGAACAAGTTAAATAAGTGACCCTAAAGAATCTCTAAAACTGTATTTAAGTATGTGAGGCACTTAGGTTTCTTCATAGATCTACAGGTACCAGGCAAATACTTCCTACTACTTTCCAAGGTTATTCAACCTCTCATAGTTTAGAGGAAAACAAGGACAAGTACCTACAAGGCTGTTATGATAATACACTGATCACACTGTGCTGGTGATGAGAGGTTCTGTACAAAAGGGGCATGTGACAATCCCCACTTCCTCAAGATTAAAATACGAAAAATGACATATCTGACCATTTCAAACTGATATAATTTAGAGTAGCTGCATAAATCCAAAGCAGCTGGGAGTCATTACCTGAATTTGCCAATATAGGAGTCATTGTCTGCTGACAGTTTATTTTTTAGTAATTGCTGGCTGCCCCAGAACTCCTGACTTGTACTTTTATTTCTCTTAATTTCCTTATGACCAGAACCTTCTGTTAAGGAAGTCAGCTATACATAGGTAAATAGCATATCACAAATTTTCCTCACTATATTTCCCCAATAAGAAAATAAGATGCAACAACTACTTGTATTGTAATTGGCTATAATCAATTGTAATAAGCAATAAAACATTGATCACTTTCACAGAATCACACTTTCCTGATAAAGGATCTGAAATGCTTTGTCTTCTACTATTTTTAGAATTGATTCACTACGTTAATTAGCTGCCTGAAGATTAACATTTATTTGTACTTACCTCACACTTACCTTCTATCATTAAAGACATGTTAAAGTCACTCTATAATTACAATGTGTCTCTTGCTAAGCCTTAGAACAGGATTATTTGCTTGTCTTAGAGGTATTTCTGCCTGGATATACATTCTAATTTCCTCCTGATATAGGGCCTTCCTTTATTAGCTCACGAAAAATAATCAAAGCCCTTCCTTAGAGCCAGTGCTGAGGTGGAGCAGTGTGCTGTGGGGGAAGCAAGCTAACAGCCCACGCAGGGCTCTGCCTTGGGAGCTGCTCAGTACCCTTTGTTCCAGGGATTTCAGTGGGAGTTGAGGGTGATCAGCTACTTTAGAGCACCAAATCCAGAGACTTTATCACAGTTCTAATGCACACCGCAAGGGGATTAATTGTGGCTTTGGTGGGGATTCAAGGCTTCACATGCATTTTGCCTGCGACAATACTGGATGTACTCTGACAGGGAGGCTGCAGCAAAATGCTTATTTCATGTGCAGCAGGGGAGATGCTCATCTTGTGCAAAATGTGTTTAATAAGGAAGGACAAACTAGAGTTCCAAATAAACTTGATTTTGCTGGCTGTCTGATCTGAACAGCCATCACATAATGTGTATGAGTAGCTCTGCTAATATTACAAGGCTCACCTGAATGCATAAAATCTAAAAAAATGGACTTTGAAACCATGCAATTTGCTTAAAAATGAAATATAATTAAATGCTGCCACCTCGCAATTGAAAGGCAATAAAAGAGGAGTTTTATCACACAGGGCAAAAGTATTCAGAGCCTGCTGCCCCTGCTGCTTCCTCATGAAGGACCTTATAGATGTGAGCAACTTTTATGAAATTATTTTGGTTGCTAATTGTTGGTTAAATCATTGCCACAGACCCATCTTTGTACATCCAGTTGAATCTGAGTTCCTAAATGATGGAAGGAAATGACAGATGACCAACACTAAGTACTTCAGATATGATCTCTTCTTACCTCTTGGGCTGTTGAGAGAGGCCTCGGATGCTTTTCCACCATCCCCACAGTGACTCTGGTCAAATGGAAGGCACTGATCACCTGTTCCTGCCACCACATCTGCATTTTTGGCCAGATCCTTTGTTTCAGTGAGAGATTTTGCTTTGTAGACCTTCCTGGTGTTGGTATCTGATAAATAAAGGGATTCTGACACTGGATCAATGGCCAAGTAATATTTATGTGCAGGGCTTGTACTAAAAGAGAAGAAAAGATCATCAAAGTCAAGTGGTTTTTCTTGTACATCTCTGTGGCAGCATAACGTTTGTATTCTGCTTGTCTAAAGACATCTGCTCTGTGATTTGGAGAGGACAGAGACATAAGTGAGAGTAGCTTTAATGTAGCTCATGTAAAGCACCACTAATGAGAAGAAGGAACTTGTCCTGGCTGCAGAGCCTGACCAGTCAGCTATGGGTCAGTGATCTGGTGCAGAGACTGGTATTGGGGCAATTAGACTGTCCATTAGTACCAAACCATTCAGGATGAAGCTAACTGGAGTGACTTCATCTTAGTTATTACTATCAAAAGGAAGGTCATTTTTCTATATCTGATAAGTCCTAGTACCCTTGGCAGTGACAACAAATCCATGAGTTGCAGTAAAGTGAATCACAGACTGTTCTGCATGGGCACAAATACCCACTCTTGGTTATTTTTATCTGTTTCTAAACCTTAGGAAATATGAAGGTGTGAAATATGGTGCCTTAATTCATGCCGACTGTATTGTCAGGAGGAAGGCAGAAGGCCAAGTACTGTCAGTGCAACTAGGCATGAATTAATGCACCATAATTCATGTGCTGTCGGTGTCTTATTGAGATTATAAAATGTTATTAAAAAAAATATTTACATATGTTAATTAAATGGTGAGGGTCATAAATTCTAATTGGAGAACTGAGCTGCATCTTATTATCCAATAAGACTTCTGTTTCTTTTTCAGTGCAAAGTTAATTTCCAGTTTGAGGGAATTGTCTAAGTACATGGCATACCACCCTAGTGTCCTGAGCCTGCTGAGCCTGCAGCAGAGCCTAACTGAAAATCCAGGTAGGTGGAGGTACTTTTAATCACACAGTTGCTTACTGAAATGGTGGGAGATAGGCACAGGCTGAACATTTAGGTGCTCAGACACTATTTTCACATTGTCATATTTCTCTGATGGGGAGGAGGAGATTTTGATTTCTGACAAGTGGCTGGGCTCTACATGGGACTCTCCTGCTATGTAGATTAAATAGATTGTCAAAAATATTTTTTTTATTAAGAGATCTTTTATTAACATTGGTACAATTAAAACTAACGCTTAAGATTGCTGCAAAGAAGTTGTGAAATGAGTTTCTCCTCTCATCTTTGCCAGTTCTGTTTGTGGTGGGTTTGACAACACTTGGTGATATTCCCACAGCTGGGGAACAGATGTGAAACCCAGTCCAAGGAACCACAGGGAATAAGAAGGCAGTGGTATGATGAAAGATGAGTAAGAGGATGAGCTAAAAGCAATTAATGCCAAAGTACATATCACCAGTATTATAAAATTTTGTTTGTTGAAAACATTGAGAATCATTTATGCTCTCTGGAGTGGGGTCAGGACAGACTGGCAGACAAAGGACGAACTTTAAATAACACTCCTTCATGAAAAAAGTTGCAAGGAGAATTCTAGATTTAAAAAAAGCCATGTTCAGCATGCAGAAACTGCAGAGAACCAGGGGTCACTATGTACTCTCCTTGTAGACACATTTTCTGTCATCCTTGTCATTACATTTAATAGACCAGCTGTTAGAAAACTCTGCATGTTTATGCTAAAAGCCTTGCATACTAAAATATTTAAATTTAAAGAGTATTAGTAAAAAACAGAGTAGAAAAAAACTTGCTATTTTTGCAGGAGTTTGTAATCAGATCTAAATCTGAGTTGATTTAAATTAGCCTATTAAAAACTATATCAAGTAGTCTAGGATTTACAGTGACTCTTTCCAGAAGAAGTTATTACTACTCTGTACTTTTTTTCCTATAACCTCAACGACTTGTTGCCAATTTTACCAGTTATTAAACAGCTTTTTTATATCTTATTAAAATTCTGATGACAACAAAAACAAATGGGACAAGTTGTTTTTAAACAGTCAAAAATAATATCAGTGGTAGTCTCTGTTTACTGGTCTCCAAACGCACCCTTTTTACACAGTATTTTCTTTTACCTGGTAAAATAAACCCCTTTTCCCCTGCTCTTTTGAAGACTGAAAGTTGTGTAGAGAAGCTGGATTTTGCAGCCTTTTCCTGCCTGCAGTCATGAGCCTCTGACATATTTGAGATGTTGTTTCTACATGTTTCTTTGAGCAGCCTAGAAATTTCCACCATGACTATGACCATCGCAGCCTCAAGAGAATGGCATACAGTAGGACTGTTGAGTACTCCCCTATAAACTCAAAAACTACATTAAATTCAGGTGATTTCCTCCAGTTTTCTATAAATTTCACTTGGACAATACTGACAGAGACAATTATAATTAATAGGACTGTGGTACTTAAGCATCGTCACGACTTGATTTAATTAAGGTTTAAGCTCATCTCAAGAAACTGTTACTAGTGAACAGGTATTTAAAAACATCTGCTTTACAAAAGAAATCTCTAAATGTAAAAGCTGATTCATGTTCTGAAAGCATTATAAAGTAAATAAGTTCATTTTGCTTTTCTTGTTTTTCCTTTAGTTTACAAAGATACTGGTCAGTTTAAAGCAAATGGAAATAACCGATTGGTTAAAAAATAGAACCTTGCACTACTCACCTAGGAATTATTCTTTCTTTCTTGTTTTTTTTTTTAATACATGAGATGTGACATAATCTGGTAAATAATCTGTATTATTCAATAGCATTCTTGTGGCTCAAACCAGCAATTCCAGCCTGTACTCTCATCTTGCACAGCTCAGTCCACACTATGCTTCCTACTATGCCATGAAGCTATTGGCTTACATTCTACTAGTGCTGGTTTATTTATCTCATTTAACTACTGGAATGCTAAGAAGTTTGTTTCTAAGGAGACAGAGCACTTTGCTGTCTCTTTCTAGCATGCAACATCACTTCTGCAGCTGGATTGTTGTAACCAACTCCCTCACCGTCTGTTGCAGAAAGCCTAATGTGTAACATTTGTTCCTTTAAAGAAATCCCTACATTGCAATGCTAAAATGCCAGCTGGTAAGGTGGAAAGCCACTTGCTTTGTCTTCAGCTGGAGCAGCAAGGACTGAGCTGTGACACAGCATCCTCAGTTCTGGACTCTACTGTGCACACTCTCTAACTGGCAGATTTTAGAGCTCGTAGTACCCTAGAACTGCTAAAGCACAGTCCTCCTGTGTGTCTCTGAAGCCTTTTCAACTATTTCTTTGTTGCTGAAACTCCAGTTTCCTTGGTTGGCTATATGTGTTATCATTCAAACACCATGTGAAATGAGTATGACAGCTGTGAAATGCACTCCCAGCGTTCAGGCTTAAACCTCTCCATCTCTGGTTTTTAGAGGGAGAAACTTCATTCCTTCAAAGGGAAGAAATTGACCCTGCTGTAGTATAAACAAAGGTGAATTTGATTAACATTTGTACTTAGTAACATTTACATTTATTAGATTCAGAGTGTTTCTCTATATCCAGACTTCTAAAAGGACTTTTGTAAGACTGTTTCCTTGAACATGGTTCACATATCACTGTTACTGTATTTTACTTACCTGTGTCTTGTGTCTCTATTCCTAGAAAGACAGATAGGTTCAGATTTAAAAAAGAAAAAGAAAAAAGAAGCGTTAGTCTTTGACAGAATTGTACTCTTTGCCTGACTGCTCAGAGAGCTGTATCCCACTAACCATTGTTTATCCTGTTACTTGGTATTATTTCTTTCTCTCAAACTGTTTCCTTTCCACCGCCTGCACATTGCCAAGTTAAATCTGAACAATCAACACAGAGCATCATCACCAGCAGCGTTAGCTAGGTGGAGATCCATGGGTGTCAAGAAAGAGAAATTTCATGTATTAATGTCCAAACATCTTTCCTGCCTTCCCCTCTGGTCCTCAAAGGGAATGGGAAGCTGGAGTCTTAATTACAGAGGAGTCATTAATGGCAGCACAGGCTTAGCCTGCGGCACATCAGACAGCAGTGCCAGGTTTGCCCTTTGCTTAAACTCAGCCACATCCTCTGCTACATGAGGAACAATATAATTGTATTAATTTTAAACATGGCAAGTCTATCTTCAGGCCCAGTGCTGTGACTTGACACAATACTCTGCATGTTTGCTGTTGAATTATGGAGTTTTCTTCAAAAATATACTTCATGCAACATTTTAATTTCTGGAGAAAATCTATGACAAACCACAGGACGAAAAATCATCTCTATTAATTCTGCAGTTTGCATTAATTCATTACACAAGACCTGTTCTAAAGGCTACTTAAGATGTCCTTTTTAACCAATGACTTTAATGTAAACACAAGTTGATGACAGTTGATGAGACACATGGTCACAAGGCAAATAGATATAGCTGCACAAATCCCAAGGGATAAAAGCTCACCATAGTTTTCATAGGCATATAACAACCAGGATTATGTACACTAGTTGGAGAAAGCTAATTATTTTTTTACCTTAATTCTAATATGCCAATCGAGTTCCCAGAGGGAAAGATCCGTCTGACGTAATTGAAGTCCCCAATATACACACTGCCATCAGGCCCAGAAGCAAGTGCAACTGGGGCAAAGAGTTTGCTGTTGAGTGCAAGGCCATTGCAGTTGGAGCAAGAGACACTTCTCTGGTGTCCATTGCCCATCACAGTGGAGATGACTGGTGGCTGCTGGGAAATGAACATGTTTTCCCCATTTCCTTTGTGTACAATTCCTATGGAGAGGGGAGGGAAGAAAACAGTGACAAAACCCAACAAATGTATAGCATTTAAACTATTCTGCAGTTTTGGATTACAAAATTCTCTAGAAAACCAGATTACCAAAATAGCAACAAACATCTGAGCTTTTAAAAACTGTCATGGGGTTCCAGTAATCTCTTCCAATTTTGTTCATTCCAAGCTTCACTGTCACCATTTTGTTCATTAGTGGCTAGTGGCTATTTTAAAACCCAACATCATGAGGAGAACTCATGGTTGGTTAATGCTCTAACAAATTGACTGTTAATTGCAGTGCTATCTGATTTCTTGGGGATTACTACTTTAATATTCATTTTATTCATAAATTTTTATTAGGTAGCAAAGGAATTTCTTAGGCAGTTTGAATATTTAATTAAAGGAGATTAATAGCAGGACTACTATGCATTTTTCACAAAAGAGCACCGAGTGGCAGTACAAAATCAATATTCAAATTTAACTGCAAGTCCTTCATGGTATGTGAAAATGGTGCCAAGAGCAGTAAAGCCAAGTTAAGAGTCAAGGA
>NW_008686580.1:34026-45135 GCF_000695815.1 Acanthisitta chloris | reverse complement strand
AAGTTCTGCCATAAAGTCCAAAACAACTTTCCAGTATACCAGTATTTTAGCACTGCTCTGCAGCATATGTTGTTAAAAGTCTTCCCAATTACTAGGTTGGTACAACAGAACAAGTACAAAGTACAGTACTAAGATGTATTTTCTCAAGCTGATAGCTGTAGTGTTTATTTTAAGTAACAATATGGTAATATATTTAAGAAGTTTCTTAATGATGTTATTGCAAGAATTTGGCTATTGCTGAATGGAAGATAAGTATTCTTTCAGACTCCAGTCCAAAATCTCTTATTTCTATGATTCTATTAAACGTATTTATGTATTGTCTCTATCAACGTTTGTTTAAAATACTTCTTGTGACTTTCAGACAAATCTGAAGCTAAACTTCACCTTGGAAATTACTGAGTGTTACCATAGCTACTTTGAAGGGATTGATATTTGTAAAAAATTATTTCTGAACAACAGGAAAATACAAAATACATAGATTTGTTTGAATATTGGATTAAAAAAAGAACATCCTGGAAATATGCCAGTAAAATGAATAGGAATATTTTGCCTTATGCACCAGATAAAAATACTGTGAAATGAAGATGCTGCCCTTTGTCTGAAACTAACAATGTAAAGGTAATCTTTCCGCAGCCTCATAGAAATGCCAGTAAATAATTAGGGCTCTGGAGAATATGTTTTGCTGTCAATAAATGCAAGCATGTGCTTAATTTCAGGCTTTCGAGCTGCTGCTTTAATTTTAGTTGATGCTGTGCTGCTCTGGGGTTGAAATTACCTTAAAGCATAAAGTCCCTGTAAAATCACTCTTCCTTGCCCCAGATAAACAAAAATGGAATCAACACACTTGCCCATCAGTTAATGCAAAAAATACTCTGAAAAATCAGTTAATAGCACATTCATTTGTATTCATGAGATATAGGTGTCTTTAAAAGGACACTATGCAGGAACTAACATTTATGGTATCTGTTCTCTTCTTGATTATGAGAAATGCCCTGAAGATCTTCCAAATTGACCTAAACTTTTGTACCAGAAAACATTAAACTCTGATCATGTCACAAATTAGAAGTGATCAAACCTCTAAACTGGAGGAGGGGGAAAAAAGTGGGAAAAGAGCAGTGGAGTATAGCTGAGAACAGGATGCGATCCTTTGTTAACCTAACAGCTAGACCGATGAGAAATCGCATGCAGTGACAGCCACACTGGAACAGTATTTGCTATTTCACATCTATGCTGCTGGAATCAGGCATCTTTTTTATTTTATTATTTCTTTTTTTAAAGATCCTTACATCTGGCAGTAGAACATGGTTTTCACTTGCTAAGGTTTCGGCATGTCAGTACTTGTACCTCCACAGCTTAGAGAGGGCTATGAAGTGCAAGTCTGTAAAATTGCATCTGTTTCTTTTTACAACTTATCTGTTGTACTTAGTTTACTGTGCATCACCTCTGAAATGAGTAGCCTTCATGGGAAGGGAGAGAATATCTACCCTGGTTCTGAGCAGCAGACCTGCTGGGAGACCAGGCTTAGTGGCTGAAGTTAGATATAAGCTCTTCGGGACTAGTTAACCAAGCAAAGTGCTTCTCATTTTAGTTTGAAAATAAAATTACAATTTGCAATAGAGAATGTTGTATTTTAATGCTGTTTCTGTAGTTAATCCAGTGGCAGTGTTTCAAAAACATGCAAGTTTGATCCTTCTAAAAAGAGCAGCTCTTCATCCATACAGAGGGGATGCTTTAATTAAAAGTGAAAAATCTCAGTATATTCTTACTGAAGAAGGCTTCTCAATGCTTTTACCTATCACTCATGGTGGCAGGGAGATAAGTCTGAAATTTACAATTCTATGTTTGAATCATATTCTTGTCCTTATTTAAAGCCCATTTTATATATCTGAAATGGAAGAGCAGTTCATTTGTTTCTAGATAAGACCAGAAACACACTCATTATTTTTATCCTTTTGGTTAACACAGTTCATTACTTGGTTTTGTTGCTTTAATGTGAGCCTACAGGCTGCTCTGTTTGGTGTGGACTAGCTTTGCTATAGTAATTGTTTTTCTGCCCTTAACTGCTTTTCTGGTTCTTCTACATGAGCCAGGTGTGCATGCTCAAAGCCTATTATAATCACAAGGAATATCTGAGACATCACTAAGCTCTGCCTGGGCTTTGTTACCCTCTCTGGAGATGCTCTCACATGCAAACTGCAAGCAGGAGAGACCCTCTGATTTCCAGTCAGATGTACTTATGCCCTCCCCTTCCCAGACTGTGCCTCTGCAAGTGATGAATACAGATATTTGGCAGCTTCCCCCCGACTTCAGCTGTGATCATGTCCAGCACAGTGGGAATATATGAGGAAGAGGAGCAGGCATAAGAAACTGCACACTCTCCATCCATGTAGCAGGCATAGCCCAGATGATTTGAGAGGAGGTGGCATGAGGCTGACAGGTCAGTGCTCTCTGGCATTCTCAGCCACACAGCTGAGACGGGGACAGGAAGCAATTTGTCACCACATACCCTGTGCTCAGGAAAGCAATGATTTAGCCCTGCTCAGATTATAATTGTATACTTTACAAAATCTCAGAACATGTTAGTGCCTATGGGGTGAATTATAGTAGTAACCACTGCAGTTAGCAGATAGTCATATAAATTGGAGTTACTGCCAGCAATTTAGTCTTGAAATTAAACTATGCAAGTGGTAAATTGGCACTAAGGAGCAGACTATGGGGCTCACAGTTGGGGGCTCAGCTGACTGAGGTCAGATTTCTCTTTGTGTTAAATGTCAATAGCTGGCATTTAAAAGAGACAATCTATACAAACCAATAAGACAGGGTATGAAAGAACTGCTGTTTAAAATGTCAAACTATTTTAAATCAAAACAGAAATCCAGATAATTTACAAACTAAATCTGACCTTTGTATTTGGAATATTTATACTGTAGCTGCACAGTCAGCAATAGAACTTGTAAAACCTGAGAGCCATACATCTGTGCATGAATCTTCATCAACAGAAGTTTGCAGATGGAAATAGATTTTAGTGGACTGACTCTCAGCTGGAGCAAATTGAGAACTTTACTGAATCCAATACTCTGATGATTTAGAAGTGCTGAAATCTAACCCCAAGTTTCTCTTCTCCTGGACAGCAAGATACCTGTTTATTGGCAAACCCATATTTCTCTAGTTACTATAATTTATCTACAAGTATTGTTTTAATAATTTAATGCCACTACTAGTTCCTGATCATAATGTTAATGGAGGAAAAGAAATCCCCCTAGTTATAAAATAAAAGCAATAGGAGAAGATATTCAAGTCTCCATGCTTGAAGAATCTCTTTGCAGAGTTAATGTTATGACACCAAAAGAACTTACAGTAGTTTTTTTCCTAATGCTTTGAAAAGTGTTGGATTGCTTGTACTGAGGAGTAACTTACTGTGCTTCTCCACAGAGTGGACAGAGTGGGCAGCCACAAAAGCTTCTGCACACTGGTTTTGAAGTGCTGCCTCTCACTTGGCCCATCGCTGTTCCTTCAGGGTTTGTCTCCCTGGGGCTGTGATGCTACTAACTGATGGTAGTCACAGGATGAATTGAGGGTGTAGACACTTCATTGAGAGCATCACACACAACAAATTGACTCAAAATGTAGCACTTCTATACCAGCCATGTGATAATGAACCTAAATTAGTATGCCCTTTTCCCACCCAAACGATCACATTGTGTCAGAAATTGTGAGAGTCAGTGATATTAATGTCTAATACCTGGGAGCCAGAATATTAAAAATATCCTTTCAGATGGCATTTACAGTTCAGTTCTCAATAAACGAGGGTGCACATTCAAAGAGGATTACACATTGGGAAGTGTAATGCTTAAAATCTGAACAATTAATTCCTTTAAAATTTGTATTCTACTTCTGCGTGGCTGGTTAATAAAGGAAGGACTTACCACTTTGTGGATTTAATACATGGTGTTTGTTTATAGACCAGCCGCCCAGATTTGAAGCATCCATTTCAAAGCCTTGAAGGATTACTGTTCTCTTCTCCCACAGAATAAAATCAGGACATGTTTCATATTCATATCCCACCGACACTGCAAACAAATAATTAAAGATCTCTCAGTCTACCTTTTCCTCTGTGAACTGCTAGGCAGTTTTTCATTCCAGGTCTTGATATTCATCTGTCAGGTAATGATGCCACTAATTTTCTACTGCCTGATTGCTATTGTTGAATGGTATTTTTTTGAAAAAAAAAGGTTTTAAGAGATTAGTATGTTGTTACAGCTACAGTTATTACTGCTTCAAAGCAAAAAATTGTCTGTTGTATCAGTTAGGGATTTCATAAGAGTCTAAATCTCCTCCAGTGATTCCGGACTTGATTGCTTAGTACATTTCTGCTAATTACCTGAATAACAGCTTAAATAGAAAAGAATCCACGGTAAAACAAATTGGTTTTAATTTGTTTGCTAATTGTAAAAACTGTAGTTAGGCAGAAATGGATTGACAAGCTGCACATTTCTGGAATTATATATTTATCTTAACAGCATTGAACATCACATGGTTCCCCTCTACAGATGGCCAAAAGCCCTGCTGAAGGTCTTGAATTTCCCTAATGATGGTGGATTTTGGGGGCATTCAAACTGACCAGACCCTCTTTACTTTAGTACTTCAGTAAAAAAAAAAAAAGAACCTCTTCAAAGTTTTGGTATCTCTAATATACCAACCTTTTTCAAAAAGGGTATTTATCTCCTTTAATTAACCTTGTTAGATTTCAGTGAAACTCATCCATAAAGGAAGACTAGTGTTTTGACAACAAATCCCCAAATCTGACCTAGGAATTACTTAGTTCAGCCTTTATAAAATATAGATGTCTTTAACAATATTTTAAGATGCAAAATAAAAGAACCTCACAGTTTTCTGACATTTAAAGTTCCTTTTCACTTTTTCTATGTAGCAGCTTTAGGTATATTTTACTTAAACCATAAATAGTTTTAAAACCATCTAAATTCCATTATGGGATGCAATTGAAATATTTTGACCAGCTCTAGCAGGGAGCAATTTTGTTTGTAAGATAAATATTTTATGGCAAACTGAAAGCTGTTCCCTACAGCAACAGCTCTAGAGCTGCTTCACCATTTTAGCAGAAAGGACTTGTTTTTGCAGCTAAACTCTGAGTTGTAAAAATCACATCTCCTTAAGCACTGTAAATATTGTATGTTTCAAACATTACAGGTTTTGGTTTGAGGGTCCAGCAGTCACTCTGTCCAATTTTTCTGTTACAGGAGCTCCTATGACCAACATCAGAAATGCTTCTGGGTACCTCTCTGGGCCGAGTGCCCAAGTGCGGACATGGAACTTCTTCCAGAACAGCAACATCCTGTGCTGGGATGAGTCATCAAGGTTCAGTAACCAAACACACTATTTTCTAGGTGTTAATGCAGAGAGAAATAAAGGGCAGATATTTCCTGTGAAGCAACCTCACACTTGCCACCTACGAGTTAGCATCTTTACTCCAGTCATGCGCTTAACACGCTCAATCCCGGGTCAGTTGTGTGCACTTGAAAAGAGCAAATCTCTATAATGCAGTCCCTCAGCCTGGCTCAGTGACCTGTTACAGACCCACAGGACAGTTCATCAGCTGCTGGAAGGGACCGTGCTGAGAGCTGGGGCGAGGGAGGCATAACAATCTACATCATCTGAGAATCTGTGCCAATGGATCCACTGTGGCAGGTTAACCAGTACTATAGCTAACACTGTAAAGCATCTGCTATTCCCTGCCTATAGCTGATGTTTCTGAGCTGTCAAACACCCTTAGAAGTTCACTATTCTCTGCTCTCAAGAGTTATTGTGCACAGCTGCCTTTTTGTTCCTTCTCCTCACTGAGAGACATGTGGAGATAGACTCACTTTGTGTGTGTCTACAACCATGTTTCTATGTATAGTGACACATATTCATGAAAGTCACTAATGCTTCAAAAAGAAATATCTGTGTGAACTTAAAGCAGGGTCTCCTGACACATCTAATGGAGGTCCTGATGTACCATCCATGAAAATTTTCTGTCAGTCATTGCAAAGTAATCAAGGCAAAGAATAGTAATTGTAAAGTCAACAGGGTGATTGCTGTGCTGCTTGAAAAATAAGTATTATGTTAGGGGCAGGTTTAGAAAACTGTAATTTTGTAAGTGAAATTAAAATCTTAGCTTACCCTCATTGTGGAGTGTTACTTTCTGGTCAAATTAATTTATAGCACTTTTTTGAGGTGATTGAGATTTCATTGTATAAAGGTAAACTGTAGTGACTATAGTTTTGGACATTATCAGCCAGCAAGTACAGTTCATTGCAGTCTCAAGTGGATTTCAAAAGGCCTACTGAAATCATCCATACCAAACCCCTATTCTTTTCATACAACTCTTTAGAAGAATTAACAACAATTGGTTAGTAGTGCCAGCAACAACAGTTTAAGGGTTGTTGCCAAAAATACAAGTAAGAAATAAAAGATATGATTAACCAGGACAGTAACCTCTCCAACCTCTCCTGAAATATTTATACTTATCAGCATCTATCTTCCTTGAACAATGAATTCAACCAAAGTACCAAGTAGAGTCATAAACAGGGAAGGCCTAGGGCTGCTGGAGAGCTGGTTTACATTCACCCCTGAAGGGTTCATCCTTGCAGACCACTTGGTGCTGATGTGTGGGATTATAGGGCTTGCAAGAGTAAGATGGAATCTGTATGGAATCACAGAGGATTAATAGAGGATTTGATGAAATCCTTTTCATATGTTAAATCATAAAGGAACACAGACTTTAGCACCACAGTTTTGTGTGTCAACATCCACAGGATGTTTTCTTATTCAGAACAAAAAATGTTACTTTGCCATCTCAGTTGTTATTTTGAGAAAATGGACTCTTGTGAGGGGCTTAGGGACTAGAAACACACCAGCAAACATTTCTCCAATGAATTTAAACAGAACCACTTGTGTGTGGAAATATGCTCAGAAAGTCTTGTTTTCTCTAACTGGTTATGTGATCACTGCTGTCAATAACCCTCAAGAAAAATATAGATGTTTATAGTATTAACAAAACTAAAAGCAGATGGTTATAATCCTGAGTTCCAGGACTTCAACTTGCTGCAATTTTATTTAATTAAAATGAAAACTGAACAGAATGCATTATTAAATATTGGTAATATACTGGCAGAGGAAATTATTTTGACAAAAATTCATATAATGGATGTAGATAAAGGTCCCTGAGTACCACGGTGTGTCAAATTAAATAAAGCTTTATTGGAATCTAACAAAGCATGCCAGCAATGCACTTAAAATACCAAGATTTTTGCTTCTGCTCTGAATGAAGCATAACTAACCTAAACTATAAGGAAAAGGGAAAAAAAAGAGCCAATTAAATAATTTAAAGTTGTTATCCAGCACCATTGTGTAAGCTTTATTAATATTTAAACATATTAAGCTCATCTACTTCTAATTTGAGAAACTGTAACTACAGTATCATTTCATAAGATGTTATGTATTTGAATTAAAATGTTTTAAAGTTCAGATATGTACTGGATTTCACAATCATTAGAGGACTCTTAAATGATGCAGCAGGACCAGCACACTCAACTGTTCCCTCTCAAACACATTGGTGACAATGTGCAGTGATAGCCTCTGGACACAGGGCACGTGTAGCCACGCTGAGAAAAAGCCCCACGAGGCAACCATGACCCATCTGGTCCTGCCTGTTCACCCATGGGAGTGCCAAAGGGCACCCTGGAATATTTGTTTTATTTCTGGATTTGTGAAAATACATATAAGTGAAGCCAACAACTCACTTATTACCTTCCCTCATTGTAAAAACACTGGAAGGAATCAGTATCTGCCATGGGCCAAGGCTGGACCTGGCTCCTCACAAAGTTTCATGTAGCCTGACAGGCTGAGGAGAGCACTCCTGCTCCCCACCAGACATCATACCCAGGACATTCAGAACCCGTTCTGAGGTCACTGCCAGCACCTGACAGACCTCGTCAAAAAGCTGCCCACCCTTTTGCAGATGTGGAAGACCAGATGCAGATAGGATAGATGATGCAGCACCAAGAGTGGAGTTTGGATTCCTTTAGGCCCATGTAATGTGTGAGCTATGGCTGGAATGAGAAGACCTGAGTTTCTGCACTAGCTTTCATAGCAGATCGGGAAACTAATAAAGCTGAAAATGTATCACTTATTCCCTGGCCACTACAGTTTTCAGCTGAATTTGGTCCTGATTTAGCTCATTGCATGATCAAATGAATGTAAGTGGTGACCCAGGGGTAAGGACAGAACCTGGGAATGTCCCTTCAGGCAGTGGGGGACATTGTATCTGTTGAAGTAGACTGCAGGACCACAGCTCTAGGAAAACCTTCCTGTTTTCTGATATATTCCTATATGCACTGCATGATGTAACTCATACTTCATATTTTGGTCACATAACTCTTCACGGACACCAATGTCTATGTCTGCATCATTTTCTAAGAAGAAAAGACTAGGAAAGTGCCATAATCCTCTTTCCTCCCATGGCCTCTCCATGCAGCAGCCTTAAAGACTGGGAGCACATGGTAATGCACCAGATACTCTGGGAGAGTCAGGACTTGCAGAGCCTGGATGGCATCTTTTGACTTTGCAGGCACACTGCCTGCACAGACAACACAGCAGATCCAGTAAGGAGCTTCTGGCTGCCCCTCAGAACAGCATTTTCATATATGGAATGAGGTATATTCCCTGCGAGGGCAGATGGCTCCATGTTGCCCTTACTATTCTTGCTTTACAGCCTGATCTGCCCAGTGCTGCTTGCTATAATTGCTCTGATGTAAAAAGCAAACTGAACTGCTATGGAAGCGAATAGGGTTTATTCACAATACTAAGCTTTGCTGGTAAAGTAAATAATTCAAATAAAAAGTATCTGTAAGATTGGTCCATTATGCAACATAACCTCAAATTCAATTAAAAAATAGCCTTTAAAAAACCAAATTGTGAAATTAATGACAAAAAATGCTGGCTAAATACAATGTATTTGCAATGACAGCACTTCTGTAGCAATTCTCAGAATAGCTTGTGCTGCTTGCTGAAGGGAGCCATGAAACATGATGATTTTTATATAAATATCTTTAAACAACCAATCAATTAGTTGTAACTGTTGGGGACACGAAATGTAGTAGGAAAGGATGCCTAAAAGTTAGAATTTTGCAGACCCTAAGCGGAAATGACATTTTAAATGTCACAGCCCAAAAATGACAAAAACAATGACACACCAAAGGTCATATTCAAAGTAACATTCAAAAACAAAGACAGCTGAATATAATGCCGTTAGTACATAACCATTCTCTGAGGGAAAAGGGGATTTTCAAATTGATTAAATTAGAAAGATGACATTGGAAGAACAAGAAAATAAATGTTCTTCGGAAATCACACACGTCACTTTAGTAGCTAAAGAGGCATTTGATTTCAAAGAATGTAAGAGCAGCAACAAAATTTATTTGCTGCATTATCCTGGTTTGATGTGTGTGAATGCTTCTGCTTACATCAAGGTGATTCTACATACCCATTGCCTCGGCCAGACCAGAAACTTTCTGTCCATATATATCTGTCTTATTCCAGGCAAACGTGTATACCAAATTGGCTGCAGCAGGAAACCATTTCTGAAGCAGACGTCCTTCAACAGCAACTATCAGGTGAACTTTTGTCATTCCAGAAGGGATGGTTGTGTGCGTCAAAATAATGCGCAGCAAAGTTTTATACCCTGGTGTCCGACTGCTGAGATAACTCAGCTTCACAAAACTTGAAGGAATTGCGATTTCCTCTTGGACCACCTTTGAAAAAAAACACATTATTATATCTATAGCCAAGAAAAATGCAAGATTATAATAACAATGGTAGGTGATTATTTTATGTTTCACAATCGTGATGTGAACACACTTAAACCACTCATATCTTCTGTGTTTATTTCAGCAATGCAGCAGCCAGGCACATTACAAAATGTCCAGCACTGCTCGGTCAACTTATGGATGGTGGTCTGTCTGTTGGATAAAGAGCCTCTTCCTCTGATGCTTTACTCTTATCTACTGGGAGCAAATACTGTATCCATGCACATATTCTTACATACGAGCTCTACAGCTTTACCTTGGCTTTATTATTTGGTTTACTTAACAAGTGTTCTTAACTGGAATACAATTAAATCTTTTTAAAAATACCTGAACAGTTTCTGTCATATACATTATGATATGAAGATACTATCTTGCTTTGGAGGTAATAACTCTGACATGGGGAGTGCTAAGAAAGAAGACAAGCCTTCCTGCTAAACCATCATCTGTGCAGTTAGGCTAAGCTCCAGCAAGAAGGGGCATGGTGTATGAAGGGACAGCATTAGAAACCTAACAAGCTAACTGGGGACACAGCAGCAAGGATGAAACAGCCTGGGCATCAGTCATCTCACTCACAGGTAAGTCCCCAGGGTGAGCAACAGAACTGAAGTCCCAGGGCTCTGCTGTCAGTGCTGCTGTCTGAATCACTTGGATTAAAGCTACCTTGGATATGCCCACTGCAGGGTACTATCAATTGCCACTGCAATGGAGATAGGCCCTCAGCAACCAGAAGGACTGCAAAGACTGTGAGCTTGTCAGGGGAAAAAAGAAACTTGGCCTTGACCTTCGAATGATGTGGGCCTTGGAGCTACAAAAAGGGATTTAGCTCTTGTGATCTCCTGAGAGAAAGGAGCTGTTCTGGGACAGACTGCAAGGAACAGTAGGCAAGAGGAGAACAGTGTCTTGGAGGATGCGACTGCAGTCATACAAAAGTCACTGAAAACTAGACTGTGCTTAATAAGGTTAACGATTTTAGTGCCTTTCTCTAATAATGAGTCAACCTGTCACAATGTCAAATTCATCATGCTTAGAAAAAGACGAACTGTTTTGTTTATATTTCCCAGTTTTTAATTTTTCTTGTTTAACAATAGATTACTTCACTTTCAAACCAATTTTATTTACACACTGCAACAGTATCACTGTCAAAGCATTGCTGCAGTACAGCTGGAGGTCTGCCAACACTTGTCATTTCAACATATGAAATGTGGTGTTGCCAGGGAAATCCTGCTCCCTTTATTGTTCTGAT
>NW_008686580.1:26711-34008 GCF_000695815.1 Acanthisitta chloris | reverse complement strand
CATCCCAGCTGCCCTCTCTGTCATACATCTGACATCCCTTCTCATTCTTTAATAGAAAAGCAGAAGAAATATTCATGCATTAATAAATGCTAATATATCTCTGTCTCCTATTAGTCTCAGTAACTTTTTGTTCAATTCTCAGTGCTGTATAATGAAACTTAACTCTATAAGAAACCTCCAATGACAAAGAAAACCAAAAAAAGAATTGGGGGGCAGTTTCTTTCCAAGCAGACTGCACCTTTGGGTACCATGCTGTTCAAAGAACACTCAGGCACACCTCACGTGGAATACTGTGATCTAGTTTTGACTACTGGTGTGCAGCAGTTATTCTTAATTTATGTTCATTAGTTTCACTTACTAGATTCTGTAAACCAACACTATGGCCATCAACTGGATGAAACATGATTAACAGTTATGGAGTTCAACCAGAGGTCTCTTACACATAGAATAAAGTAGCAACACTTTTATGAGGAAAAAGAGAAAAGTTTGCAAAAACTCATGTCTACAGGTAACCTCCAAACTATCTTCCAGACTTGCTCAGTGAAACTTAAAGAGAACCCAAAGGAGATCTTATTGTTTAAACTCTTAACTGCTCAAACAACTTGCTAAAAATTATGGGGGTTACTATGACCTGAAACCTGTGTAGCTGTACCTTGTTGGGTATTTGACTCACACAACCTCCTTTAAGTCCCAAGTAAAAGAACAGTTAATTACGAAGTTAATTAGCAATTACTTCTAAACACTTAAGGAAGTGTAAAGAAAAAAGACATTTAAATTAAATTACTTCTAAACACTTAAGGAAGTGTCAAGAAAAAAGACATTAAAATTAAAAAAAATTCCTAAAGATCATGTTAAAATTGCTCTGCCTTGGAAAGAAAGTAATAAACCCTAAGAATCTAACATATAGCTGGAGATGCCATTGTAAAGAACTAGAAAATGTGAATGAAACATCCACAGAAATCATCAGAGCAGGTAATGTCTCACATTGATGTATGGGGAAGTTGTACTGTTCATCTGTAACTAGGAATGGTTTTGTGCATCACTATAAATAAATCAGGCTTTTAATAATAAATCATGTTAGGACTCCCCACTTCTACTTGGAGGTAAGAAATAAAGCACCTTTAAATATTAACAAGAAGTAAAGAAAGAAAAGAGAGAAAAGCAACTCGTGAAACAGTACTAAAGAGACATGCACTGGTGTTACTCTGCCAAATGAATGACATTACAGCAGTTATTTGCTTACTATTTGGCATCACCTTCTAAAATTGTCTAAATCTGGTACTGCAACAGAACACATTGTTAATTTGAAAGTCTTTTCATTACCTGTAGTTCTGGAATAACAGTTCCTCTTTCAGGACAGGACCCTCCAAATGCTGTCAAGGGTGAAGGCAGGACAATTGGATTTGGGCTGATAAAACTACTGATGTCACAAGATGGTGTGTCCGACTCTGTTCTTTGCATTACAACTTTGTCTACAATAATAAATCTATTCCAAGGCAACCAAAGTGTTCTTTTTTCAGATATGAAAGGAGATCTGTCAAAAACTAGAGTGACAGAGATTCCTCCAACAGCCACAAGATCAAAACTGGAAAAGAGAAAAGAAATTGTTTGCTTCTTTTTGTTTTATCATCATATTACCACATCTGTCAATGCATCACAAACAAAAACTCTATGTTCCTTATTACAGCCCTTAATTTACTATGTGTAATCCTTCAAGAGTACTTTCCTGGCATAACCTTGGTATCCATGAAGAAGCTCTACCTCTGTGTGCTTTCTCCTCGTACACATTAACAGCAAGGCACAGAACTTCACTGTTATTTGGCCTCCCCATCCTCTATTTATTGACTAGAATCAATAATAATAAATCATCTGTAAAAAAAGTGTAGACCCAGTTATTTTGGTTTATACTTAAAAAAATTCCTAGTCCATAAAAGGGATGCCACTCACAATGTTGTGCAGGAAGAGCATGTAGACTAAGAAGCATTAAAGCCTACTAGGCCTTAGCTCTATTAACATATCCCTTTTCCTTTTTCCAAAAGCAGCATGAGGAAAAGGTTGAGTACACAGAGCATGAGACATCTCTGTGCAGCATATGTAATTTTTGGGAAAGATGCTGATTAATTGCACTGAGAACTGAATCAGCTCTTGTACACAAGGCAGGTGATCCTCTGAGAGGTACTGTGAAGAATCTTTGGCATATCTGGGCTGCAAAACAGTGAGACAGAGAAGGCATTTCTGAAGTTTCTGACATCCATATTCAGGCAACACAAGGTAATATGTAAATAGCTACTTCACTCTCTGTATTATTGAATGCATCTATTACGGAGGCTTTTGATGGTAACAAACTATGATAAGAAGTCAGACTTAATTATGCATATCTCATCACATTTCCCAAATGACACCGATTACATTCACAGCAAAATACAGGTAGCATATTTTAATGCAACAACTTTATCCAGGCTAGCGTAAAGAGGAAATGATAATTACTAATTTTCAGTAGTGCGATTTGAAAGTCAATAAACTAAAGTAAAATAAATATGCATGCTCCTTACTTTTAGAAATTGGCAAAGCCAAACAGAAAAAATAATAATTGTGGAAACAGTGACAAATGACACCATTCTTTCCCAGAAGACAGCTTCTGATTTCTTGTAACTCACATTACAGCCAACAGAGTTGAAGTCTTAAACTGCCCTTAGCAGCTTAACTGAAGTTCAGGAGCAAATCATGACCCTATTGTAAATGGATGGCTAACCCTGCAGTGCCATATAGAGTATATAGCAGCTTCACCTCTCTTTGAGAACTAAACTTGGATTTACAAGGTTGGGGAAGAAGGAGAAGCCAGACTGCTCAGGGCTGGTTATGAAACTGCAATTTAACCATTTGTTTCTGGAAAGAGTCTGTCCTCACTTTTCCTTCTGCATCTCAAGTGATCAACTAAAGGTGTTAATTTCATTGGCACCTTAATGAAGTACTTGGAAGGTTCACACTTAACAACACAAAGAAAAGAGGGAAGACAGGGTATTTCCTGGAAAACCTGACTTGTGAAAATATTCAAATGTCAAGAAGGTACTGTTACAGCAGAACTGGCACCTTCCAACTCCAGGAGTTTGAATGTCAACATAATCTTATCACTGTTCAGGTTTTTGCTTCTTCTCTTTCTTCTCTGATCCCTTTACCACATAGAGAGCTACAATTAAACGTGCTCCCAGAGCAGAAGGCCAGATGCCATCCTCAATCCACACTATGAACAGTGATGTCTACGAAACTTTTGTACATGATTAGAAGTTGGTAGATGGCCTTAACTACACAAACCTAAACAGTGGAAGATCACACATGAAAGCCTGACCTTCCATCTTGTCGACTGATGGTGTACCCATACTCATTGTGGTGCAGAAAACTGACATTCACTCCAACCAAAGGTGTTCCATCTATTGCAACCACCTGGCCTCGGATGACACATGCCCGTCTGTAACAAAAAGAGTAGAAGGCAACATGTTACACACATAAGGAGGGTGAGAAGGGCATTGATTTCAGAAACTGGGCTGTTTCTGCCTCAGCTAGACAGAACTATTCTGATCTCATTGTGACTGTTGATTTTGAAAGAAAAGTCATACATGTCCAAAGGATTGATTTGAAAAAGCATTATCTCATGAAGATGACACAGACTCTCCCATGAACTGCTGGTGTATCAAGAATATATTTCCATTTCCAAACATATTTCAGGATACCATTTGTTCTGCCATTGAATGGCACTGCAAAGGTTTCACTGATAGCATGATTTAGTTTGCTGCAGCTCTAGGGAGTGATGGTTTGTGAAAGGGGAGAATGGAACCTCATTCTCTGCTGCTAGGAATAGGGCATTGCTGTCTATTAGAAAAAAGCTGAACTAATGTGATAAGGCAGCAGTGAGATGTGTGGTCTTCACCGAACTTCAGAAAGTTATATAGGTAAATTCACAGGGTGCCTAATCAAGTGTAACATACATTTTTCTCAATCCTCCATCACATGTTATGCCCTTTTAAATTCCCCCTGGGATGTGTTGGACTTGCACCCACTTTCCACTTTATCCTCCCATTCTGGTGAAGAGGTTGGAACATGGCAGCACAGCAAAATGCATCAAAGTCAATGGACAGAAAAGTGAACTCATTACTAAGTGGGTCTAATCGGGGGATAACAGGATCACAGAATCATAGAAAATGAGAGCTGAAAGGAAATACAAGACTTTATCTTGTCCATTCCTTTGCCTCAGGTTAGATCAACTGTACCTACATCAGTCTAGACAGATGCTTGTCTAACTCTATAACCTCACCAAATAACCCATTCCAGTGCCTCTGTATGAGTGCTTTACTCATGGCAAATACTTTCTGCTCTCCAATTTGAATCTCTACTGCTGCCCTTTATGACCTTGTTTTCACCCTAGCCACAGAAATAGCGAAGAGATTACACTTTTTCTTAGTTTTAGACTTTTACCTATCTGAATAATTAAATGTAAAGGAGGCAAGTCTCCTCAGGGATGAGAAACAAGATGTAAAATATCCTTAGGGTGCAGATTAGGAGCTAGTGGGATTTTCTAAGGGCTTACACAGCTACACTCCACTGGAACACTTTTGAGTATTTTGCCTTATGCCATCAGGTACATCACATCAGCATACCTCCACCTGCTGAAGAGACCCAGGTTTTGGAACCTCATGATACAATTGCATCTATTTCCTGGAACTATGGTTTTACATAATGAAATGAACAGGGTATGCAGAAGTCTTTTGGTAACATTAAGACACTTAGGGTTGAAACCAATAGAGTACTTATAAAGTGAACTGGAATTAATTACCTAATATAAACAACAAGCATAAATTTAGGTGTTGTTATGTTTCTCTCTCATTTTGAAAGTGTGGTAGACCTCAACAGACACATCCATTGCACAGCAAATATGAGATCTAAAGGAAAAGCTTAATAGCTCCTCAGACAAAAGTTATTTAGGAGTCTACATATTAATTAAAAAAATATCCTTTGAGAGATTAATTGACCATGATCCAATGAAATCATATACACAAACTGGAGACCATAAATTTCTGAAAATTCTGACTTGTTTCTTAAGATCCCATTCTCTAGAGCCATTTGAAAGGACACTGATTTATCACCATGATATCATCAAACCCAGCTGACTACGGCCTGAGAAAATGCAACTGGTAAAAATTAACCTCTTTGTGAGTACATCATTCACCACAGTTGCTAATATGAATTCCATGCTCCCAGGACATAGAAAGATGCTGATTTTCAGCAAAGATGTTGATAAATCCCAGAGGAATGGGAGAGGCTGCATTACTGCCAGTGTGCAAAACAGCTGTGATTTTTCATTTTCTGCATTAAATTGTGGGCAAAACCTGCTGCTCCACTGAAGACAATCAAGCTCCTGTGTGTCTCAACAGACTCACAAGACTCACTGAACAGAACAGCCAGGTTCAATTACTCTTTGATTTGTTAGAGCAGAAAATGTTGGTTTCTATTGTTTTCTCATATTTCTAACAGCAGCAGACCTTACCTTCCTTTTCTAATACCTTTATTAGTGCATTCCATATATATATACAATACACATTGGTGTGAGAGTGAGACCTCTAGGAGTAATCATTATTCAGTGCATTATTCTCGCACTCCTGTTTGTTCATTCTACACAGACGTGTCTTCTGACACTACTCCGTCCTCATATTTTATCAAGCACACAGATTTGTGCAATAACAGCTCATCAAAGTCTCCATTATTTCATCCATAGTCTTTCTTTCCTCTACTCATTCACTTTACTTCCCATTATTCATAAATAATATTAAGAGACTTATCTTTCAACTTGCTCATTTTTTATTCATCATATTTTACAAGCCACACATATTTACAGTATGTGATAAAGACATAAACCTCATTATTCTACATTTATCTGTACTGAATTGTCTTTGTAATCTCTTAGATTTTAAATGTCCTAAGCCTGCCTCTGTGTTTCTACATTTGTCCTTATTATTTAATACCTTTTTATTACCTACTCTCAGTTGAAGAGTCTTCTACTCTCTGGCCTCTTGAATTACCAGCACTTACTAAATCTCTGACTAAGCATTTGATCAGAATTAGCTTTAATGTTGGCATTTACTGCAGGTATGAAAACATTTTTCAGTTACTTTACGACCAACACTGATCTCAAGAGCTTGGGAGGTAACAAACAGCCCCTGGTTTGCAGCAAGTTCTCCCCCCTTTCCCTATGGCCTGGCAGCTCACAGAGCAGACCCTCATGCCTGCAGGCATGCTGGCACACAGGTTCCCTGCAGCTCTGCTGCTTGCAGAAGACTTGACTTAATTTCTTTTCTTACCAGAGCTTTTAGAGCATTTTCCCTGCAGTGATGTCCCTTCATAGTCAATTGCCACTTCACGCTTCCTTGCTTCAACATTCACCCTCTTCCCAGATGAGCTGGGGGCCTTGCTACCTACCACTCACTGCTTTTCTTAATTTAAGCAGAGAAACCTCTGAAGATCATGATGTCTCCTCAATGCACTGTAGGTCCCTCTATTATCTGCCTCTAAGATTTATTCCACACTCTTGTGACTGCCCTGCTTTGCTTTCTCACGGGGGATAACTTGTACTATCTGTCCAACAGTCACCTCTTTGCAGTGATTGCGTAATCTCGGACCTAAGGCTCTCCAAGCTGTTTTAACTTGAAAGTAAGTGCAAAATGTCTTTTCTAATTTGGCAGAGCTGGGCAGGAACATGCCCCTGATAAGCTGCCTTAGTGTTTTCAAATGCATTAAAAATGTTCCCAGTCCCCTGGAAAGCTGTACTAAATCTGCAACTCCAGAGGGAGCAGTTGGCTTTTTGAGAGAAAATGGAGATTCCCACGGGTTGCAGGTGGCGTAAAAGAAGTTGCATTTCACTGTCAATGCTTCATGGGTCATTCCACGAGCAACTGAGGATCTCAGCTCTGCAAGTTTCAGGTCTCTGCTGTCACGCAGTTTGTTTGACATCTCTAATTAAAAATATAAATAGAAGCTTAAATTCTGGATGCATCCTTTCACTGCTTGTAAAGCATTTTATTATTCCACCACCATTCTTCTGTGCTTTGCTGCTACTTATCTGCTATTTTTTTGCCTTTGTTTTGTGTGTTAAGTTTCCAATATTCTCTGAGCACCTCAGGCTGAGACATTAGGCTCAGATGAGGAACTCTCTCAGGCAACTTGTGAATTTGCAAGTGTCACATTACCAGGAGATGTCATTTACTGTATTACATTTCTGATTAAAATCTTCAATCAGAAAAATTAAGCT
>NW_008686580.1:0-26686 GCF_000695815.1 Acanthisitta chloris | reverse complement strand
CAATGTTGCTGTAAGCAGCCTTTGAAGGGTAATTAATTCAGTACCATACACTAGACCCTTTTTGTAGGCAATTTGCAGCGAGTCAAACAGCTTGCCAGCAGCGTGCATTAAAACAACTCTGCAAAGAAACAAGCTAAAAATCTTCCTGAGAACAGAAGTTGATAAAAAACATTATAATCTTCTACACCCTGCTACATGTAGTAGGTCAAAATCATTCCTGATGTAAGCAAGTACATTTCCATTTATTCAGAATGTCTCTAATCTGCCTTTCAGCATGTCACAGTTTAAGTGGGAGTTTGTAAAAATCCAGTGCAAATGACATAGCTTTGACATAATAAAAAACAAAATATGCTTTGCAAACATTTAGCTCCTTAACATTATTTTTGGTATAGTATTTAGCCATGACTCAATGCAACATCCTGACTGCACTGCAGAAGTCAAATGTTTAAAAATTAGACCTAAGCTAAAGTCCAAGATGCAAATGCAAAAGGATGGATGTCTCAGCAGCTGTCAAAACAACTAGTTTTAGTATTTCAGATTAGTTTGAAAATGCCAGGATATGGCAGAAACCAAACACTTTCAGTCTGAAGGACAGAGTTAATCCTTGCCATTTTTTGATAGCTTTCCCAAATCTAATCAACATCACTTTGCCTTTATCAACAGTGATATTCATGCAAATATCACCCATACTAGAGCTCAACTGACCTGTGGTACAGTAAAACACTGCACAATGTCATTTGAATCAGAAGACTGAAAACATTGGATAGATGTTTCTTCCTTAATCCTGCTAAGGGTCTCAGAGGTTTCTTGTAAAGGGAAATAATAAAAAAAGAAAAGCTAGATAGGGCTTTGCAAAATCGGAGCACCAGTAGGAATGGATGACAGTGCTCTGAAATCTGCATGCCATTATTTCATCCAATCTTCCAATATTTCATGTTGAGCCATGAATGTTATAAAATCAGTGGCATTGCAGGAAGCCATGAGTTAACATCATCTGCCTGGACACAACCCTTTCTGCACAGCCCAAAGGAGATTAAACCCCTCCAAGCACTCTTTGGTCTGTACCAGATAGGCTGTATCACAGATTTCTGATGTTTTTTACTGTAGCAGCAGTTGTCTTCCTCTATTTTTTTCAGTAATCTTAATTCCCAGGAGAAAACCAGACACTAGATGACAGTCAGATTGACAATGTCAGAGGAAGATTCTGAACAGAGGCAGCACAGCTCAGCTATTGCCTCCTTTGGAGACCCTGCTTATCTCTCATCCTTGAGGAAAATTCTGGCAGTTTGTAATAATATTTGACTTATGGATGAGCAATTTTTCAACAGCCTGGAAGACTGAGAATCAAGCAAAGTGTGGACTGAGGAACCCCTGGGGTGCCCAGTGCATGGCAGATTACTGTTGACAAAACTCAGGAGACATGGCACAGTATGAGTCTCCAGGCACAGCCCTGATTCCAAAGATACAGCCACCCTCATCTGAATCCCAACGATCTTCTCACCAAACTAACTAGGCACTTCTCTATAGTGGGAGGAAATGATATCTGGGTGTGAGCAATGCACCAACAAAAGTACAAGCCAGATTCCTTAGCGGCAGGACATATCAAGCCATGGTGAGTGTGGGCTGCTGCTCCCACATGGAACTTCACTGCTCTTCGTTCTTCAAAGGCATGGCAGGTATCAGGGTAAAGAAACGAAATACTCAGAAAAAGCTTTTAAATCCAAGTCAAATCCCATCAATGATAGCTTTAAAAGATCAATTCCTTCTATCTATAAAAGCACGTTGATGGGATTATGTGCAATCTGGCTGCTAACATTTGCAGTGTCACAGAACACTGTACAGGCAACTTGAGTGCTCACCTCCTCTCTGAAAACTCCTCACTGTGAGGCATTTTGATGAGGAAAACCTTTCACTGGTGACTTTTGGCTTGAACTGCACACAGAGTCAGCAAAGGACCTTGCCCCAAGTTCAGTAGCACTGTTCATAAGCACAATGCACTCTGAGAAGCCTGCCAGTGGCAGGTGGGTGCTTCACACAGAGTTCATCTTCATGCCTTATTGTTCTACATATTTATAACATCCTGTTACATTATTAATAGTGATTAAATGTTTAGGTATTTCAGATCAATAAAGACTCTGTTTACAAATTTACTTTATTAAAAATTAATGTTACAAAGAGAAAGTGCACGGAATTTGTGTGCAGTATGGAACTGCATCCAGGTTGTAACCTAAGTGCTATGTACTGTGAAAATAAAAAGAATTCTTATGTCCTTATTACTGGAACATGGTTTATCTAATGCATAGGCCTAGTTGACAGGGTAATAGTCAGGTGATGTGGATGATTTGTGGATCTCTTTGTCAGCATGTAAGTTATAGCTTCCCAGGTGAACTACAGCATAAAAACTTATGTGCCCCTATATTTCAAATGTTCAAGAAAATATGTGTTACCAGGTTTTCTGAGCAAGTAAGTGCCCCTTTCCTATGGCACAGTCTTTTTCTGTTAAATGGCAAAGCCAATCTCACAAACAATCTGAGATCCCTCTATCCTTTGCATGATGACTGGAGAGAAACCTGGAGCACAAAATGGTAAACTCCACACTGGTCTATTAACATGTAGTAAAACCAAAGAAGTTAATTAGGTGGCCGGATTATATGTCAGTCACACATGTTAAATTAATTACACTGCAAATACCAGTCAAATTCTACTGGACAGAAAGGTAACTGAATAAAGCACATATGAATCCAACTTGTCTTTCTTCATCCTGCCATTACATGTATGTACAGCATGAAGGGCTGAACTTCCCCCTGCTGATTTTATGAGTATGAGACAGCTTACCTTCCATGGCAGCCAGAGTTAATAAGAGCACTAGAGTTGTTAATTAGATAATAATGCTCTTGTTAATAAGAGCAGTAGAGTTTGCTGCTGTGACACTCTCATGAACTAGACAGGTAGCAACTATAATCTGATAACCAAGATCTTTAGCTGTTGGGACTTTAATGTCTGCAATCCTTTTAAGTATTTTATGAGCACCAGTGAAGAATTCTCAGCTACCCAGGTATCACCATTTTCTCCTGGTTAAATAATTTAATATTCAGAAAAATCTTTCATCTGAAAGAAAACTCACCTGCTCTCAAATGAGACATCTCCTGGGATTACATGAGTGCTTTCCTTCCCAATAAGGAATCTGATTCGATCATAAAAGAGCCTTGGAGGATGCTGAGAGAAAGGTGGTTGGCTGTGTTGAATAAGGTCAAGGGGATCAGGCGAACCCTGGCAGAGAGGACTTGAGTAACAATTGCTTTGGTGACAGCAGTCAGGGTCTACACAGTCTGTCAAGCCATCTAAAATGGAAAGAATGGAAAGTTCATTAAATTCAGTGGTTCTGAGAATAAAGTGCCACATTTACTTCCAGAGAGCACAGGAGGAATGTAATCCATGGGAAGGCATGCTGATTATGACACAGTCAAATTCAATAAAACATTAAAACGTGCTTAGTCCAAGAGAGGCATTTGTCTCAGTCATTAACAGTATCACCTCATCAGATCCTCACACGACAGAAACAGAACCTACAAACTGAGTGAATAGGGAAGAGCAGGACTGTCTTCACTGCAGGACAGGCAGAAGAAAGGCACTACATAATACTTGTCAGTCCAACGGGTGTGTGATCCACACTGTGCAGCTACTACCACTAACAGTCCTTTACTGTCAGTACTGTGTGGCCACACCTGTGCAGGATATACACTCACTAATCAGTCTGCACTAATGAGGTCTGAAATCTTACCTAACTCTCATAAGCGTCCTCACTGCAGCAGGCAAAAAAAAGGTACTTGTTACAGATGTCTGACTTCTATTTTAAGCCCTACAATAGTTCTACTTGTGCTTTAGGATGTTTACTTTTCATTTATCAGTTGCAATACTAGAATAATCAAAAAAGGGCATAATAATGACTACACTCCTTCTGTAGTTGGTGATACATGAACACACACCTTGATGCAGGCTCTATCCCAGTGACCTGACAGATACAGTCTTCTCTATGGACGTTTGCACCAGGAAAGCAAATTTGGAAAGTGAAAATAAAGCTATTCCTCCTCCCTTCATTTTCAAGTATGAAAAATAAGAGAAATAACATATTTTTTTTGCAAAATCTCTACTTCTTCATGGACAAATTTCCAGCAACATGTGTGGGTGAAATTAATTTACTTAAATGTCCAAAGCTTATGATGAAAATTGAAGCACTGAAGTGCATCTAAATTAAACTTAAAATTGGGCTATTGGCATTTATTTGCTTCTATCAGCAGCTTAGATGTCCAAATTGCCTAAATTACATACTCAACCAGAAACAGATTTAATAAGAGATGGTAAAATGTCCTACTATCTTCTTCAACATCCATTTTATGACTTAGCAGCTGCTAACTGGCTTGGACTGACAAGCACACTAATGCATATAAAGTGAGATGAAAGTGTCGTATCCTTCAACATAGACATCTCTTTGTATTTTTAACAAGGTCGTTCTGAATAAATGTGGAGTCATCATATCACTGTATGGATTTCCCTTGTGTTAAAATTGGAATGCTATAGGATCAACATACTGTCAGATATTTTCACTTCATGCTTTGACTTTCTATGCTCTGTTTGTATCAACACTTTGAAGTCTATCAACCCGTACCTCCTCCGGGCAAGCTGTGCTAGCAGGGGCACTGCTGGAGTTTTGTCATTGACTTTAATGGGTGCAAGACCAACCCTCAGCTAGCTCTGCTCCTTTCTCAAGAGAGCACACTGTACTGTGTGAATGCTCAGCAAACAGCAGCATAAAATATTCACTTTGAAAAGAAAGCAAAAGCCCTTCTACAGAACAAACAAATAGAATGAAGTGGTTTTCCTGCCATCTGAAAATCCTTGTCTGACCTTGAGCAAGGTAATTGCTTGACTAAGGAAAAACATTAACAAATCCATCCTGCTGCAGCTGGGAAATCTGATAGAGCAGGCTAGTTTTTGTGATAATGAGCCAAGGGCAACTGTAGATAGCTAGCAACAATAATCTTGGACCCTCGGATCCAGCAAAGCTGGCATGGCTACAGGTCAGTATGTGCTTTAAGTTCTTTCCACATTCCCCAAATCCTGGAGACAACAGGCATTTGCCAGCGGTGGGAGAAGAACTTCACAGGGCAATGCTGAATTTATTGACTTTGAGTGTAGCAGTCACTTTATATTCAGGAAAGCCTAGAAAGCCATTGCAATCTGCTAAGAAATCAGTAAGCTGAAACAATAAGGGGCCTCCAGTCTAAACAAAAGCACACAGGAAGAGGATGGAGGAGGTCACAACATGAACCAGAGGGGTTTTCAGTGTGTTCTGATGAAAAACACAAAAGAGCTTTTTGGGTTGAAACCTGAAGAGCACGCTTGGAACTTCAAGACAAAAAAAAAATAAATCTCCTCTTATTGTTTCCTCTTTTTTTTGTCCAGGGAATGAAACACTCTATACTCTTAATAAGTGAACTGTAAAGCATCAAATTAATAGCAGATTATCCAAGACTATAAATATTAAACAATTATACTAGACTTGCAAAAGCGATAAAGACATTGAAATCTCTTGCTGTGGTTTTTACTGGTGAAGATGCCTGCAGAGTGCTCTGATGTGGCCAGGCCATTTGGGGCTGGGCTCTGCCAGTGGAAGGGTTATGGCAGTGACAAGTCTTGTTCAAGGAGTCAAGGGACTTTCTGAAAGGTACTAATTTCTACAAGCTGACTGCTGTCTACCTGAGAAACCTGACAAATATTGGTCTGGCAGAATAAGTGCTAATCAGAAAAAAGGCATACTTATTTCAGAATAACAGTATCCACGGGGAAGCTATTTTGGAGTAATTTATTCCACAGTAGCTATTCTGATTAATTTTTTTCCTTGTCAACAAGCCATTAGATGTGGGAACTGAGATGACCTGATTCTCTCATTTATGTAAGAAAGACAAGTGAAAGGTCATGGAAATATTAGAATATGAAAATTTGCTTAGGAAAGAAATAACTATAAAATTAACAATTAACTACTTCACTTTTTCTAATAGAGTCCTTGTTTTCCTCTGCTTCAGTCAAGAGTTTACATGTCTGGCAACAACACAATGCATTCAGGCTGTACACTAAAAGAAACCAAGTAAAGGGAAAGCAGTTTTCCACCTTCCAGTCAGACTTAATTTTCATCATTTTTTTTGCAGTTTCCTTGTCAGCAAAGTGACTGCCTTATAAACTCTTTCAGGTTCTGCTAATGGAGTTCTTTTCGTTTGAATTACTTGCACTTGGCTTCATTTGCCTCTCCAGGCTGCCAGGGCTACAAGAGGGTGGGTTTCCCATTAGTAGGGTGTGAAGTCCCAGAAGCATAGCTGAACAACCCGTTGTGAGAATGGTGTGTGTCCTAACGGCATCCTGAATGTATGAATGCTGGATTCCCCAGGAACAGCTTATGGCCTTGGGAGAAAAGACTAAAAAGTCATCAGAGAAAGAAATTGCTACACAAAGTACCAATGTTAATGCAAAGAAGCAGTCTTCTAGGCTACAGATTATCATTTATGGCTTTGCTCTCTCTCATGCTGTATTGTTTTTAAAATATTTCTATTGATCAGATGACAGTTTATTTCGATCTCCCCCCTCAGCCATGTAGAATGAAACAGAAGACAGATGCTAGGCTCAGAGAAGATGTTCCATGGGCAGAGGCAGGAGGTGCAGAAGTACCAGTTCCTCCATGGACTCTTAACACCAGATATTTGGCTCAGGCCATTGCATATATGTATTTCAGAATTATTAACTAGAATGGTCTGAATAATGTAATTTCTATCTTTTTTTCCAAACAACCAAATGAAATTTAGAAGAGAGATCAAATTTGATAAAACTGAAAAATATTTTTCATACTTTGTGCTGATGTAAAAGAATAAAACATCTATTTTCGGGCAATGAGCTCCAAAGCCAAAACAAAATCTTTGTTCCACTTTAGGCTCATTTGAGGCTTTGGTTTTTAGTGAGACAATCTGAAAGAAGAAAAAATCCAAACCTAAAACCCCAAAAGAAACTCCTGTAATTCATCATGATATCCACCAAAACAAACCAGGTAAAACAAACTGGTACAGAATCACAAGCTACATATGGAGACAGTTTATGATAATGCAAATCATATTAGTAAGTGCATGTGAGGATAACATTTTCAACAAGCAAATCCTATTTGAAATGAGATTTTTAATCCAGGAGAATAACCCAGAGAAGCCAAATAAATCTTGTTTATAAACTATATCATGCAATACATTCACCTGAAAGTACTACAAATACATTAGTCAGTTCTCAACCAATGGTCAATTTTAGTTAAATTTTCATATCAGAAACCAACTATTAAAAAAACCCACTGTGCTAATAAACCAGCAGGGTTTCTTTTAAATCTCAGGAGACCACAGTCAGGAGTATGAACAAACTACTACAAACAGCAAAAACTGTAATTCATACAGCAGGGGAGCCTGTACACTGAAGTTTTTATTGTCAATTACCCCAAAGTGCATCACAGCATAGGTGCAGACTAAAATGCATTACAGAGGTGTAAATGATCTTGGTTTGCTATTAGCATTTTTTTATTTATTTTATAGAAAAGACAGTCAGGCACCTTCATGGTGCACTACAGATTATATAATACAGTGATTCATATTTTGATGAGTCTGAGATGATGTTTTCACATCTTCCAGGTACCTTGCTTTGCATGGGATAATGATGAAGTGGGACTTTTTGTTTTGTAAATGAATTAGACAATTAAAATATTTTTAATATTCCTGCTAAGGTAGAATTTACAGAGATTGACTTGAGGATGAAAAGCACTTCATAGCACTCTTAAATAATTTAAGCAACCTCAAAGAAAAGGCAGAGCATGCCAGAACAAGCTGCTTTGTTTTCAGTCGCATCAATCCTATCTGCATTGCAATAGAACACAGAATTTGGACAAGATTTTTCCCATTTCTTTTCTGAGGAATAGGTTTTTTCAGGAAGCTTTCTATAAGGAACTATATTAATATTTATTGTGTCAGGACTTTGCTTCAATGGAATCACACAATGTTTTCCATCAACCAAATATGTTTTCTTGCTTATACATTTATATATATATTTTTCTTATTCAATATGATGGAAAGACTCTCCAAGTGTTGTGAAATTTCCCCCTCAGCTATGTTTCTACTGCAGTCATGGAAGGCTCAGGTTGTGCTTGGTACAGCACATTCTCTAATGCACATATTATGCAGCAATGTCTCTTCTACAGGGATGATCACCTTCAGCAGTCACACAAACTGGCAATGGAGCTGTGGCTATGGACCCACCTTTCCACTGTTTACTTTGCAGCAATGTATTCTGTACCTGCCATGTTTGGGCAAATGCTGTACAGTGAGTGCATTTTGTATGTTTTGTATTTGAGCTCTCCATACACTGCATAACATCTATATTAAATCCTCATTAAAATAAAATAACAGTTAGGTAAAAAGGCATTTTGTAGGCTATAAGCTAACTGCAAGAACATGAAACAAGTCACATATTTTGTGCCTGATATGAACAGCTCTATGTCAGCTACTTTTCAAATACCAGCATCTCTATTCTTCTCATCTACCATTGAATTACTTGCAATTCATGACTGCAAATATGGGAATATCACAATAACTCATGTTGCTGAAAATGGATCTGTGTTTACAATTACTACAAACTGTCTATCTACAATTTCAGGAACACCCAAGGACAGCCAAGAGGCACTGCATGGGGACACTGGTAAGGCAAGCAAAGAACAAACTAGGTCTAATTTGGGCAGTGGTAGCTTCCACAGCTCACTGGTGCAGCACACAATAACTTACACAGTGGCTTCTTTTGTATTAAACTACTGAGACACTTTATTAACTGGCTATGAAAATTACAAATTCAGTCAGACTCTACCTCTCATGTTGCTGTGTTAGTTATTTTAATAAACCACCCACTATCATTAGGTTCTGGCAAGCAAAATGTAAATAGTTAGCAATAATACTTAAAATTGCTAGTCTTCTGCTTAAACATTCATTAAATGAACAAAGTTCTCACCCTTTCAAGCTTTTGTCACACATGGAGAAGACACTGCTGAAGTTAACTAGTAGTTTAATGTAAACTAATAAGTTTGAAGTTTTATGGTAATACCAAACCCAGAATACTATGAGAAGTGGTGTAGATGCTTATATGGTGCATGCAAGCACATATATGCAGACATGTTCACAAGCACACATACTAATAATATACTTGCTCAGTGACATGAAAATCAAATCCATCTCTAAGCAATATACTGTACTTAGTTTGGGCACCACAATTTAAGAAAGATATAAAGCTATTAGAAAACATTCAAAGGAGAGCTACAAAGATGGTGACTTGAGGCAAGGCAAAGCCATATGAGGAGCAGCTGAGGTCACTTGGCTTGTTCGGAGACTGAGGGGAAACCTCATTGCAGCCTCCAACTTCCTCATGAGCTGATGTCTTCTCTCTGGTGACCAGTGACAGAATCCAGGGGAATGGCATGAAACTGTGCCCGGGGAGGTTTAGGTCAGATATTAGGAAAACGTTCTTCACCCAGAGGGTGTTTGGACACTGAACAGCTCCCTAGGGCAGTGGTCACAGCACCAAGCCTGCCAGAGCTCAAGAAGTGTTTGGATAATGCTCTTAAGCACATGATGTGATTTTTGGGGCTGTCTTGTGCAGGGCCAGGAGCTGCACTTTCATGCTCTTTGTGGGTCCCTTCCAACTCAGGATATTCTATAATTCTGTGAATACCAATGACCTTCATTTTCACTGCTGCAGAGCAACTCGGAACGGTGTGTGTCAGTGCACTCCTGCTCCCTCTATACTGATCCCAGTGAGCACAAGCCAGCAATGAAGCTGTGAGATCTGTGTCCAGAACACTTTCACAGAAAGCAAAAAATACTTGTGAAATAAAAAACCCCTTGCTTGCTGCAAGTTTCTCCTTGCAGTAAGCAGATATCATTCTCTGAACTCCTATGCAGTACAACTTAAAAGACTAAACACCATGACTCTCAACGCTTGAAGGATTTGAGCTTTTTGGTACATTTGTGTGATCAGTTGTTCAATACTAGTATTGTTTGTAAAAAAAAAAAAAGCCATGGGAGTCTTCAACTCACATTTACTTTCTCTCTTGTACAGGTTTCAAATATGCATTAAACATTGCTTGTGCTGACTTGTTTCACCACAGGCTCAGTTCAGTCTAATTAGGGTTGCCAGGAATCTAAGCAAATGGAATCAAAGAGTAACTTCAGAAGAGACTAAGCAGCAGCAGCAGCAACTGTCATGAGTCTCTAATGCTTATTCATATTCATTATTTCAAAATTCCCAAATTTTAGCCATAATACATAGCATGCAGCAGACAGTCAGGCTGTTAACTGGGGAGCACTGATGTTTGTATAAGGAAACCCACCAATGTGCCTGTGGAAAGGCTTCAAGCATTTTATCCACTGAGTACCAGTGGTGTGTGGCCTTCCACATGCAGGAAAATACAAATATATCAGGGTTTTCAGAAACTGTAAGTATCCCCAGGGAGTCCTCGCTGCTCAGCAACAATGAAAACCATTCCCATCAGTGTTATTTATATTGTGTAATAATAGCATATTACTTATATATGGACTCAATATCTTGGTGATGGATAGGTTATTAAAATGCCAATGGATGGGTCAGAAATACATCAATATTTTAGCAGCACTGGTTATCAACCCAAGGCTATGCTGAGTCATATATTTCCTTGTGCTTCGAAAAGCTTGGAGAAAGCTACAATAACTGTCTGAAGTGACTGAAAGGATATTTGGAAGAGAATTCAAAGCTTGTAGTAAATGCTATTTTCCTTAAAAACAAACAGGCAAGATTGATTCATGAAACAAAAATGATAAAAAGAGATGCAGGCAAATTTAAAAGAGAGATTCGTATCAAAGAAATTAATGGGAGTGACAGGCTTCAACTTTCAGCTTAAGACAAAGACCTGCATGTGCAGCAGCAGGGTAAATATATGTCCAAAGAGCAGGCACATTGTGGCTTGGCAGAGTGGGAGGTGACCCACAAGCTGGTGCTAAGTGCCCCGTGTCCCATGTTATGGCAGTGTGCTCTGCCTCCTGTGCCCAGGACACAGGCACTCGCCTGCACAGAGCTCTGCAGAGCTTTCAAGGAATCTTCTGGAGCTACTGAAGCTTCCAATGTGTCTAAATTAATGGCAGGACAGAAGAAAGTCACCTGCTCAGATGAACTGAATGGCCATCTTATAAACAGAGATCATGTCAGCTGTGACAGTGAAAGAACTGGAGAAAGAAATGGGGAACAATGTGATGCTGAGGAAAACTGTGGTGAGGGAAAGGCCCCACTGCAAAGGACATCTGCTTGACTTCTTGGCATTTTTTAATGGACATCGCATTGCTAACAGACTGCAGATGTACTCCACGAGAGCAAGTGCAAACCATGCCATCGTGCATCTGTTATAATGCTGAGACCTTTTCAATGATATTTGTAGTGATATTTGAACAGGTAAACATGCCCTTAAGTCTGCAAGCAGGAAAAAGCTAACAGAGAGTTATGAGCTGGAATGGGAAAGGCAGTTATGGTACAGCCAGGGTACAAGTGCAGCAAATCCTAAAGGGGCTCTAAAAGAAATTGTACTCTCCCTGCTCAGGAAAATAGTTCCACACATGTTTGACCTTACCACCACGGGTAAGTGTGCTGATGGGAACTCAGTGTTTCAGTGGCTGTGGGACCAGTATTTCTGTGAATATGCTTGTGACTTTTCTTCATACTAACATATCAGTCCTTAACAAATGCATCCAAGATTTCCCCCCTCATAAAGCTTTCGTGCTCTTAATACAGGCCAAACAATAACACTAACACTTGCTTATGCCAAATAAACTACATTATTCAATTCTTACGGTTGGGGCTAATAAAATTTTCTAACATGTTTTTTTCTACCATGTATTTGAGTGTAGCTTCAAATGATTAAAATATCTCAGTTTTTCAGTTGCTGAAGGCACCATATAATGAATCAACTGAAAACTATGCAAAATTATCTTTCTGCCTTGTCCTAAAATTTAGAGCTCGTTTGAAATAATAATTGTTCAACTTTACTACAGCTTTGTTCTTTGGTTGTGACTTCCTCCTAATGCACTTGAAGGACAATAGAACTCCTAAGGACTGAGATATAAATGTTTGATTTAAACACAATTGGAATGATTAAGACCTTTGCTAGATGAGAATCCCATGATTTGGAAATACAAGGGCACTAAATTAGCTACAGAGCATGATCTCTTGGGCTTTGTGTCACTGTCCGAATATGATCACATCCTAATGGCTTAGGAAGTTACTACCTGTCAGCTGCATTTTGTAACTCAACTGAGTACATGCTCTTAACTCACCACAACTGCAGGCCAAAATGCTAATAGCCTCCATTTTTATGAACCTAATCCAGTTATGTAGCTTGATAGATGGAAACTTGTTATGTCACCATAATATTCTCATAGTCTAAGGCTACCTCCAGCAAACAGGACTTAACAGGTAATGTCATGTCTCCTTCCCAATTTGTTTTTATTGCTGTGTTGGTATACAAACCCTGAATCAGTAGGAATCAGCTTCTGATTTTGTATTAGCCTAACACTGGTATAACTCCAATGACTTGGGGGAATTTTTCGGATTTATAATTATGCCAAATCAGGTCCTATGAACATATATATAAAGAGGAGTGGTTTTAATATGTAGATATAATTTTCTTTTCTTATACAAAATTGATTGCGAAGGAAACTTAATTACATTTAGCCCATCTGTAGGAGTCAGAATAACTAAATATTTCTCTCTGCACTTATCTCTAATTGTAATGTCAACAGAGCTGTCCTAGTCCATGTTATGTTGCCATTAAAAAGGAAAAAGAAAATTGCTTTTAAAATCTGCAGTGAAATGATGTTAAGTGTCTGCCTTAAACTGACAAATTCAAGGAGATTTAGAGTAAAAACTGCCAGCTCTTCCAATAACTCACCATTATTGCAGAGTATAAAGCACCCAAAATCACAATACAGGGCAGTTTATACAAAGCCAGTTCATAGCGTGTATCAGAAAATGCTTTACATACATTACAGGCTAAACAGGGTTTTACTGGACAGATTTAAGAGCACAGGAGAGTGAGTCAGTAGCTTGGACAGCAGGGGAGCGCACTGACAGATGGGAAAGCACAGGGGGGCAGCAATGCCAGCTGTGGGACCTTGTGTGACAGGGATACACACCAGCGTAGGAGATCAGAGACACTGGGCACAGAGACGGTTGTTGGACCTCTTGGAAATAAGGTGGAAAAGGAAGAATAAGAGAGGAAGAAGGCAATTTGAATGGCATTCAGAATCAAGGAAGCCCTTGCCAAAGGCCAGCAGGATCTTAGAGCCCACAGGATACAAAATCAGAAGGTCTCAAAATATATCTGTAAATGAGGAATCATCACTGAGTCAGAATGTTTCTATTGAGGTCCCACAGTGACCTCAGCTCTTGGATCTACATCAAGCTTAATTTATCAATGACCTAGAAGAATAGAGACAATCATAATACCCAGGTTTGCCCCTACAGTTGGGTATGAGATCTCACCCAGGACACCGAAATAGTCTAAGTGTCACACAGTAAGAGAATATATATATCAATACATCTCAGTGTACAATATAAGGAAAAAAAAGTAACTGTGCTTGGGGCAGAGCATAGAATCATAGAATGATTTGGATTCAAAATGACCTTAAAGATCATCCCGTTCCAACCCCCTGCCATGGGCAGGGACACCTTCCACTAGACCAGGTTTCTCAAAGCCCCATCCAACCTGGCCCTGAATTTACTGTTTGAATGAGAAAGCTGCATGGCTCTGAGTATGGGGGCAAGCACACTGTAAAGGCTGGTAGCAATTAAATGAGAGAAAAGCAATAGGCCTTGACTGTTCAGGAAATTAGTATTCCTAAAGCAGGAAAAATAATGAACTTTGAGAACAACCAGTGAGGAATGTGGCTTCTCTCCCACTGGTAAGTTTGAAATAGAGTCTGGATGTTTTTTTCTGAAAAAAATGCTCCATCTTGTGTATTAGAATGAACTACTGCAAAGGAGGAAGAGACTAACTTATGAAAGAACTGTTTTTTCCCAGCAAACCTAAAACTTACACAGCCTGAGAATGAATCAAGACTACAGAGGTCTGACATAGGGAACATCTAGTGCTGAATACCCTGGTTCAACTAATGGAGAACAGTGAATGATTAGCACAGGGCTCTGTTTATGGTACTTTCCAACATTACTTTTCTGCATACTTTCTACACTGGCTTCCTCAACAGTGCTTCAAATGTAGGTCCAGAAAATTGCAAGAACTGTGCTGTGTTTCAGTGGAAATATTAAGAGAGACTAATGTTAAAAAAAGCAACTCTAAATGTATGCTTTATGTTTGAAAATATATTAAATTAATATTAACATCAGACTAAACTCTGGATGCATTTTTACAGACACAGAAGTTTTTTTCATTTGAGTATCCATTGGCTCTCTTTTCTGAGAGAGATGACAGTTACGAGGAAGAGTGGAAAGGAGATAGAAGAAATTACTTGTTACACTTTTGTTTCGCTTTGCTTGCTTTTTGTAAGAAAAGATCAAGTACTGGGATGATAGATATGGCACACAGATACTTTCTGCCTCGAGCAGCATCTAGCAGAAGGGTCTGTTCCCTCACTGTGCTGCTTCAGATGAAGTCAGCGGAACAACTGTCTTGAGCAAACAGACAAACATTGACATTTTGTGATGAAAAGGAAAACATATACCGAAACTATAGATTCAAATGACAGTCAAGGATGTGACAAATAAACAGAGACACATGAATTATGTATCTTACCTCCATCATTGTCCAGGTTGTCTCCACACACCATTTCCATGACAACATTACATCCCGAGCCACTCCAGCCCACTTGACAAACACAGTGCCATCCATTTTGATCAAGAGTGCACCTCCCATTTCCATAACAGAGACCTGGGCAACCATCTAGAAGAGAAAATGTGAAAAGATAAGCCTTCATGAAGGAATTTCTGATCTTACTTTACAGTTGCAATTATTCGTTAACGTTCCTTCATCTAATACAATACTTGCTGTCTTCAAATGATCACAGCTGCTGTGCATGCCATTTATATTTTTGGTCAAACATGGAAAAATCCCCATCCTGGTTCTTCACTTTGCTTGCCCAAAAGTAAGTTCTCAGTGAGGATTATTTTTTTAGTGTGCAGTATTTTATGTGCAGGAAAAAAGTGTGTGAAGTTGTAAGTTATAAAGTCTGCCATGTCCACCTCTTTCTCTACATATTGAAAAATAAGCTGCAGCTCACAAAGGAAGTAATATACATAATCAAGATTTATATCGAAGATATACATGGAAAATATTGTCTAAATGACAAACAGGCGTTTGTGGACATAGTCCGACACATTGCAGGGAGTGGAGGTGACCTTTTTATTCTGTTCATAAATACTCATCTGACTGAGAAAAAGCCAATTTGATTTATGCTACAACATAACTCTTTCCACAGAAGGCAATTGAGGGAGCATTTCTTCCAGTGTCCCATTCTACTTTCTTCCATAATGAATAAAATACAACCAACACGTGCCCTTTAATTCTAGATCAAAACTGGAACAAGGACTGTAGCATCCTCTGGATTATATACTTGCAAGCTCTGAATCAACAGTAATTTGGACATTCACAGCTAGATTTCTTGCCTGTAAGAGTGAGAGAGGAATGGTCTCTTGGATGTGTACACTCATGCCCATCTGCTTGCATAGTGAAGTGCCAGCTCAGACATTTGTCAAATCTTCACCATGTCACACATGGAGCCAAAGGACAATGGATAAAGCTTGGCAATAAGCTTAACAGTGCAAGTGGCATCCCTTCTAAGAGGATACTTTCTCTTTTGCCATCATGGACATACAGTATCTGAATGCCCTTCTGCCCTTGATACTGAACATCAACATGTAGGTATCATCAGAGAGAACTTTGTTTTAAGGTAGAAACTAGAAGCCTCAGCCTGCATCTGTGTTTGACAGCCCCAAGATGCTCTGGATGGATTTTGCAGGAGCCGATTGGAGAGTCTGGTCCATCAGGTTGTGACTTACAGCCCCATATGCAGCACACTTCCAGGAAACTTGACATGAGACACACAACCTCTCTCCTTCACACCCTCAGCACAGTTTATCAATCACATCTGCAAACAGGGGGATCGGAGAGTCTGACCCTCATGCTCAGAAGAGGTGGCGACGGATGGCACCATTTTCTCACAGTGGAATTCTGGAAGATACTGCTCTAAAACAGCATGAAGTTGGCAACCACCAAATATACAGTAAAGCCAATTATTTGCCTCTTTGGGGGAGTTGGGGGAAAGGACAGGATGTGAGAGCTGTTCTGGGTAATGGGGATGTTTTTCCACTTTGAATCACTGCCCTGCTGAGTTAATTAATTTCTTGTACATTATTATATTTTGCTGCTGTGTGTGGTTATCCTCTATGTCTATAAATGTAATCAAATGAATACCTACATGCTTTTATCATTACCTAGTTCTGAAGAAATAAAATAAGAAATACAAAATAAGCACTCAGGTCTTTCTGCAATATTGGTTAGTTTGATATTTCAGCTAGCAGCATTTTTGGAAGGGGCACTGTGCATCACTGCTCAGCAGGCTGAGGGACTGCTGTCAGACTCCAGGAAGGTACTTGTGCTGACATGAATAAGCAGGACCTGAGGCAAGGCATGAGAATCAAATGAACAGCACCAGACACAAAGCAACATAAAATTTAACTCTTGTATCAAATGATTTGAAGAGAACTAGATCACATCTGGCACAGCAGCTTTTAAAAAAAGTGTACTTCTCTATCAAAAGATATTTACTTCAAGCATAAATGAGAAAAAAAAAAAGAAAAAAAATTTTTGTTCTCATGGAGACGGTATCAACACAAGCTTTTTGAGCAAGTCCACAGCTCTGGCATTACTTTGAGATGGTAAGCAAGAGCAAAAAATGGATTTGCCTAACACAGCACATCAGATGGCCACGTAAAACATGCTTACATTGCTGCAAATTTGCAAATGATTTGAGCATATTATTTGCTAAAAACTGCATTTTCTGCTCCATGTGTTTATATATATGTATAATCTCCATAAACAAATGTGTTATCTATTCTGGGAATTTAGCAGTACAGAAGCTCAGACAAAAGGGGTAACACAAAACATTCCCAATACTTTTGTATATTTTCATCAATTTTTTTTGCAATGCTGACATGAAAAACTTACCTTGAACAGCATCTAAGTAGTGAGCTTAAAAAAGAAAAGAACAAAACTGAGATGGATCAAACTTCTGTACCCAAATGAAAATACAGTCACCATTTGCTTATGGATTGTCACCTGTGGGTTAGACATAAAGGTGACCAGACCAAAGCACATTGCATTTGTGATCATTCTCCATTTGATGACAAGCATGCAGAGGGGCTGGGGCCACACCTGGCACTGTCCACGATGTGCCGGTTTAGAGCAGGTCTACTTATCTTTTTAAGCATTTTGGTCCTTCTCCAGATTTGCTCTAAACAATCTTTAGAAAATGAGGCTGTTCCTCCTTCACAAACCTAATTCTGACCAAAGCACATTGCATTTGTGATCATTCTCCATTTGATGACAAGCATGCAGAGGGGCTGGGGCCACACCTGGCACTGTCCACGATGTGCCGGTTTAGAGCAGGTCTACTTATCTTTTTAAGCATTTTGGTCCTTCTCCAGATTTGCTCTAAACAATCTTTAGAAAATGAGGCTGTTCCTCCTTCACAAACCTAATTCTTGATTTAACAATTCTGATCTAGCAAATTCTAATGCCAGGGAATGAATTATCTTAAAATGATCAAGATAAAGACAACACATTCTAGATTTTTTTCAAGAAACAAGCATGAGAGCTTATGCTGCTTCTCTCTGAAAATTAGATACTGTGCTATTAAAAACAAAAAAACTGCTTATGAATAATCTTGCTTTAGGACATTTTAGGGAGAAACACTATTAGTCTTTGCAAAAATCTATTGCATTTTATTAAAAATATAGCTATTACATTTGTATAGTAGACTAATGACTTCAAAAAAGATCTGAAAGCTTTACCTTATTAGGAATATTGTTAGGAGCCAGCTACAGAAAAAACACCTTTAGTAATACGTAAAATATGTAAATCCTCAAACAGAAAGGCAAGAGATTTAATGCAAGAATTACTTAAGCTAAATAATTGCTTTGTCCCCTAAGACCTTCTATTTCTTAAACCCTTTTTTCCTTCCTGACTTCAAAGTTCATTTAAGAACACAATGCAAAGACATGTTAGGACAGAGATACCTTTCCTTTGTGTCTGTGTTTTTTTAATTTTTAATTAATTAATTTATGCTATTTCCTCCATATATAAAGCTGCACCAAGCTGCTATGCTGTGGGACAAGCAGGGTGCAGAGGCACCTTTTTACACTTGGCTGGATTCTGGGTCTCTGTTTTTCCAAACTGATTTCAATCAGAATGATGGCTATGGCAGATCTGTGTAGAACTGGTCAAGATTTTATGTATTTCATTTCTTAAGCTACAAAACACCCTTACCAATGGTGCAGTGGTCCCCTTCCCATCCAGGGCTGCATTCACACTTCCCGTCCTTGCACTGCCCGTGCTCGGCACAGTGAGAGTGGCAGGTACGTTCTTCACAGGTTGGTCCCACCCAGCCCTCTTCACACTGGCATATCCCTCTGGAACAGACACCGTGACTGCCACAGTCCAGGGTACATAGCTCTGCACAGGATAACAAAAATACACCATGTGAAACAGCAGTTTATTGCACCAATACTAAATCACTTCTGCACTAATATCACTCATCAAGAGGATCAAATATGGGATTTCAACACCTAGTACAGACCTCAGGCAATCTGGCTGCCTCCTTCTTTAGCAGTTACTTGCCAGATCATTTATTTGTTTGGGGTGGGGACTACAAATGATGGTTTTGCAGATGGTAGAGTAATAGAGTAACAGTCTAAAACAGACAAACAGTGACACAAAAAAAGTCTGTATCTTTTGACTGATAACTGCTTCTGGCTTTCGTCAGAAAGAGACTTGGGAGAGCTGGTGGAGAGCAGCTCAGTACGAATGTACACAGGTGGCCAAGAAAGCCAATGGCATTTTGGGCTATATCAAAACTAGTGTGACCATGAGGACTAGGGCAGTGATCATCCCCCTGTACTCAGCATTGGTGAGGCCACACCTCGAGTATTCTGCTCAGTTTTGGGCCTCCACTAAAAAAAAGACATTGAGGCACTGGAGCCAGTCCAGTGAAGAGCAACGAGGCTCAATGGTCTCGTCTCCTCCAGCCTTGATGATTCTATGACTCCATTCTGAAATCTCTTATAAACTCAAACACTGTGAGCTGAATCAAAGGATAAAGTGGCACATAAAATACATACAATCAAACCAGTCTTTGAGATAGTCAGATGTTTGTAGTGACAATAGAGCCACCAGAAAGAGGCAAAGCAAGCACACTACTCTGAGGGCAGCATACAACTTTACCCAGCCTTGATGATTCTATGACTCCATTCTGAAATCTCTTATAAACTCAAACACTGTGAGCTGAATCAAAGGATAAAGTGGCACATAAAATACATACAATCAAACCAGTCTTTGAGATAGTCAGATGTTTGTAGTGACAATAGAGCCACCAGAAAGAGGCAAAGCAAGCACACTACTCTGAGGGCAGCATACAACTTTACACAACTTACAGGCCATTTGGATCTGCCTAGTTCCAAAATAACTTTCAAGGATTCAAACTTTTTTTTCTTCCTGACTTTTGCTAAGAAAGCAAGAAAGCTGTTTTGGGAAGACAGGAGTACTTCCTTCATTGCCCTCAGAAGAATTTCTCTACCTGGGCACTGTAGAGCAGCTCTGATCATGAAGTGGAATTAAGGTTCTGAATTGTTTCAATATGTCACCATATGCCAATTGCAATTCTGCTTCCACTCAGACTAAAGTTGTTTTGTGAAAAGAATGGCTTCATTATAGAAAGATTTCATGTAGTTTGAATTTATTTAGATTAATTAGTGTAAAGAGACAGAATTTGCTTGTTATCCTGCAATTAACCTGCTACAGAAATGTCTCCTCATTCTTCCTCCCGGAAAGCAGCTGATAGCACTTCAAGTAAAAGCCAAATACTTGTGTCTGCTCTGATTCCAAATGTCAGTGCTACATATTTAGTTGTGGCAAGACTTTTTCTCTTGACAGATTTTAAACAATGATCATTTAAATCTTGGAACTATTGTATATAAACATTCTCAAAAGCATTTGTAGTGACAAATACTGTCACTTACATACCAAGAGAAGTTTTTAAAGTTTAAATTGAAATCTTATCCATTCCAATCATTTTAACACAAAGAAAAAAGCAGCACAGAAATGGAACAGCACAGTGACATCGCAGACATGCCAGGCTCTGTCTTGAGTTAGAGTTTACTCCTTATTTTTGTAAATAGACAGGGTGATGGCGCAGAGCGCAATCAAATGGATCAGTGAGTGACAAACTGCAAGAACATAGTCAAATTCACAAGCAGAAGGCATGGTAAAGAACTTCAGATAAAATTCAGCAAAAGCAACTGTGAAGTACTGTCCTGAGGAAGTCAAAATCAGCTACATAAAAAGTAATTACATTTACTGTTCAGATAGGGAGTTTTGTTATACCTGAGAACAAGATAAAAAATAATTATCTGATGATATGATTCTATGATATGCTTGTAAAAGAGTATTTAAGACAAGGTAAGAGACTGCTCTGCTATAGTCAAACGAAAAAACTGTGCTGAGTCTGTGGCATTATCCCTTAGAAAGTCTTGATTGCTGCCTGCTGATCATGTATTAATCTAATGCTTCATGCCTTGAACTGCCTGTCTGCAGATACTTGGAAGGATTTCTTCCCCCTTGCGGCATAATTTGTCTTGGCTTTTTTGCTTTGTTATTTATTTGTTCCTTGGAAACCTGGGAGATCACCCAGAGGACTACAGGGGGACTTGCTCTGTTATTCCATTGGTACTGAAGTTGTCCAAATACTTGCTCTTATGATCAAAAAGTAAGCTGACCCCACCAGATCACAAAAGAATCACCCTCAGGCCAGACTAGCAGAGAACCATTGGTATTATTTTAACCTATCTTTACAGCTTGGGGCATGGGCTAACTCCTGAGAATTAAATCTAACAAATTACCTGCTACTTCAAGGATTTAGGCTTCTAGAGGGATGCCTTTGATCTCTCCTGATCTCCCTCTAGTTCATTATAATTACTGCTTTTGGTATTTTACTGTAAGTGGCAAAGATTTTTAAGAGGATATTAAGAAATACTCCATAGTTTACAATATGCTGAGGTGAGTGGAGCTGATGGGTTTTTTGACACAGTTGTTTGCAGTTGTGGGACTGGATTAATTCAACTGATCCCAAAACTTCAGGGAAGATCGTAGGCATTGGTATACAGAAGCAGCAACAGCTGAAGTGGGGAAACAAAGCCATACATAGAGCCTCCAATCCTGCCAGTAGCTTTAGCAGCTCCTATAACTTTGTCTGCAAATAGACCAAAGAACCAGCTGTGGAAAACCTTGAACACACTCCCACACACACACATGCATGGCTGCCTCACCCGTCTGTCTACCCTGCAGAATCTAATCATGACAAACTCATCCTCCAACAAACAAAAGAAATAGCAGCACGGAGCTGAAGGCAATGTAGGTACATCCCTGCCATAGGGATATAGATAGATCTTGCACATGTTCCCGTTTTAAAACCCCCAAATTAAACAGACCTTAAAATGTTTGGCAGTTTTCCATTGTTTTCTCCTCATTTTCTCCTCACACAAGGAATAAAATATTTAAGCACTATTTAAGCTCCTGATTTTTAATCAAGCAGAGATATGATACTTCCTATCCCATCAAAAACTATCGATATGATACTTCCTATCCCATCAAAAACTATCCTAGGTCAGTCCATATCTGTATACAGTCTTCACTCATAAGGCTCCTTTTTTTGCTTTCTATTTTCCCACAGAAGATCACACACAAACAAACAAATGTTCCTTTATTTTTTGCCTATTGAAATACAGTGGCTTCCTCTATCCAACCACACTGTCTTGGAAAGACAACACAGCAACGCAAGTTCTGGACCCCAAACTGGCTTTGTGTGACAGGAAATGTTAGGTTAGTTGTTCTGTGCTTAGTTAATCAGTTTTCACACCTCATTTCTGACAGCAAGTCAGGGCACAGTAACCCTATATCAGTAACAGCAAAGTGTTACAATAAAAGTGTGTGTCAAACCTGTTCCAGCAAAGGAATACTGAAATGAACTTACCTAGTTCTTGCCTTTCATCCTAGCAACACATTTTTTTCCCCAAAAATTTTAACCTAAATCTTCTTCAATGCAAATCAAATGCAATTTTGTAAGCACCAGATGTAATTAAACCTGATTGCTTTGTTTGAACCAGACATTTTCCTCAGACCCCCCAGCTGTCCTGTTGCTCAGCCAACTCATACTTTATTGTCACTGAGGCCAACCTTGAGACTTACATTATTTTTGGTGATTTCATACAAGGCTTCAGAAATGCTGTTTACCACGATAATGTATTCTTCTGCCATGCAAATACAAGATTCTCCGCAGACTTCTCAAGCAAAGCAAGGGAAATCAAGCCTAACGTCATCCTATTAATGCTGTGGTAGAACATGCAGCTTTAATCCACAGCTAATTCAAACAACTAAGATCAAAAAAAGCATTATCAGTTCAAGTTGTCCTGTTTTTAAATGCAAAACTATTTCTTAGCTCCTCCTGCAGATAAACAAGCCTGGAAATATCAGCATAGCAGGAAACCACATTAGCATTTGTGTTCGTATCAAGAGAGGGTTTCTACAGCAAACTAGGCAAAATGAGATACTTCAGTGAGTGGACAGAGAAAAAAATGCAATGGGAAATTATACAAAAACTTTATATAGGTAGAGAGCTTCAAATAAAGCTGATGTGGTAAAAATTCAGACAGTTGTGAAGTTGGACAGCAAGTCAGACATACCACAACTGTCCACCTCACTCAAGCATCTTCCTCCTTCCAAAGCAGTTGGTTCTACAGGCACTCTAAAATGCAGCAGGGTCAGGACAGCCTTGACAGGGCTTTGAGCTGTGGGTCAGTGCAGCAGTTGAGACAGCCAAAGACATCTCCTCTGACTGAAACAACTATTCCACTCTTTCTTCTCTCCATCCACCTCCTGACTCTGTGATCCCTTCCTGAAGCTTAGCATCTGAAACTGGAGAGCTGATTCAGATCATTATGGATAATTATTCAGTTTATTTTCCTGGGTTAATACCTGACAGCTTGCTGAGCTAAATCAGCCCACTGAAGGATCAAAGAAGCAACACAGCCAGGACAAAGGAGGAGATGTAGAACACAGCCTGGACAGAGACTGTCCTGCTGAGGTGCCGCAAGCTGTGCCATCATCTGACTGCAAAGAACAAGAGCAAGGGAGAGGTGACTTATGTAAGGTAACAAGGGAGGCAGGTGACAAGGTACAGTTTGGATTATTTGGCTTAGGGATATTACATCACAAGCCTTTAGTTATGCTGTTTTGTTAATTGTCAATCATTCTCACAATGTACAGTGCCAAACTCACAATTCCTTAAGTTCCTCAACTACGTTGGTGTTCAGGCTAGTAGGTTTACATAAATCCATCTCTTCTCTCCCACTCCTCTTTGTCATGGTTTAGTGGGCACTCACCTGCCCAGCTTGCCTGCCTGAGCAATAGGCAGACCTTGTGGAACAAGGTGGGTTACAAGATGGTCTGTGGCTAGGAGACATAAATCTTCATGGTTCCCATGAAACCAACAGTCACAATTCACAGTAATTCATGGCCTTGCATCAGTTTTTGTACCTGTACACTTTGAAATCAAAACAAGTTTCTCTAACTGTAGGCCTGGAAAGTTAATTTTCATTTTGCAAAAAGCTCAGCCATGCAGAGTCACTGCAAGCATTGTGCTGGCCGAGTGCCAGCAGTTGGCCTCAGCTGACCTCAGCAGCTTCTCTCAGACTTTCATCAAATACAGTATTCATCAAATACAGTTTTCATCAAATCTAAATTTCAGAGTCCTTAGACTTAAACTAATTAATAAGAGACTTAAAAATGTTCAACTCAGTCTTGAATTTTTACTGACACATCCTTAATTCTGAATGCTCACTAATTTCTTGGAAGAAGGCAAATGTGAGCTGTGAAGCATTGTTTGTACATATTCTTGAGAAGGAGATGAATGGTTGATCATTCCTGAGCTAATCTAAAAAGCATTAAAAATTCACTCCACACTCTTCATTTTAATTACCTAAGTCAACAATGAGTTCTTTCAAATGTGTTTTATAATAAGTTCCTACTTATGTGATATGAAAAGGGAAATTAAAGCTAAATATTTTATAATTTGTAATGATAAGGGAAGATTTTAATGTTAATTCAACATGTTTCAGAAATAACTCTTAGAAAAACATGCTAAGAATACAAAACTATATGTAAACAAAAGTGGCCAAATACTATGAAACACTTTAATTTTACTCTTCTTCAGTGGTGAGTCTTGTTCTACAGACAGTCTATACTTTTAGTATCACATTAATAATTTTGCTATCCATTTTTTAATAACTGGTTTTCCATAAAGATTAGAAATTAATCTACCTTGACTTTCACCCAATAAGCTTAACCGCTAGAGGCAGCAAAAAATCACCTATCTAGACCTAATTAAGAAAGTTTTTTCAATTTAAATATACATTGCATTTAATAAGCTTTCTTGATAATTTCAACAATGTTTCTGAGCTTTTTAAATTACCTTCCTGCTGTGTCCTGGAGACAACTCTGTGCTAGCTTTCATTTTCAGCAACTGACTTTATTAATGCAATTTTTTACACCACAAAAAAGTTCTAAAATTTGAAGTTTTAGGAGTTTCAAAAGCACTTGAGCCATTTTTTTTCAGTAAAACCTAATGAAAAGTTGTTCCCCTGAGAGAAGGTTACCTAAGAATGCAGTGTGGGGGTTTAATGCAGATATCATGTTTTACATATCTGTACTAGAGATGTTATTTTTATGGTACAGCTTATATTATTTTTTGCATTTTACATTAAATTATTTGGCAATCTGCATGTTATAACTGCATCTGATCTTGGCTTCTCCAACAGTGTCACGGTATGCCAGTTAGGTGTGCAATTTTTTACATTCTTAGCCAAGCACAGCTATGCCAGTAAACCATCCCTGGAATTGCTGAACATCAGGTTGGACATGGCTTGGAGCAACTTGGTCTAGCAGAAGATGTCCCTGCCCATGATGGAGGGAGTTAGAACTGGATGATCTTTCAGGTTCTTTCTAACCCAAACCTTTCTGTGATCTATGATCAAGCTAAGGACAGGTTTTTTTAGAGGCAGCAAAGCAGTGCTCCATGGGCTATGCCAGTATTCAGTGGAACCTGCTCCTCAAGCCTGAGATAGAAAGCAAAGGGGCTTGGAAGTGTCTTCAAAACGTTAACGTTGAAGACTTTCTGTGTCAGCTGCCAGGTTTTGTGAACATGTTCCCTCTGGCAAACAGAAATAAGGTTCCTGTGTTGAAGAGGTAGTAATGGTGCATTTCCCAGAAATTACTGGTACATCTCTCCCCTATCCTTAACACCACCAAGCAACATGTGATGGGAACATGCTGTAGAATTTTATGCGAAATCTAGTACAATCAAAAATAAATCAATATGATAAATCATAACCAAATGACTGACCTATATTAACATACATTTATAGAGAACAGAACTACAAAAGACTTTACATGATCACTTATTCTTGTTTCAAATGAAATCATACCTGGCATCCCTTACAAGCTCCCAGCAGCAGAGAACCTACAACAGGACTAGGCACTCATACCAGACTATCTTTGCAGACAAATATTATCTCAATCAAAATTTTTTTGCTGCAATACTCCCTATCCTTCTTTCCATGCATTGCATGCTAACATCTGATGCTGAAATATTTTAAAGGTGATCTCACAATACCACAACAATGTGTTACAAATGGATGAAAAAATTCAAAGCAATTCTTAGTGAAAAACTATTGCATTAAATACATACTACCAAAATAATTTCCACAGTCATTTCCAAAGGTTCTGCTCTTGCTCAAAGAACATGCTGGCCCATCCCAGTAGAAGACGCAAAGAATGAGATTCATCTCACCCAATTTGAGACATTTGTGTCTGAAATATTTTTCTATTACAGTCTGTTATCAGACTAGAATGTCTAAATTTATTCAACTATTGCTATTTATCCTTTCTGACACTGTCATGAAGTAAGACTGAAACAAGTATATAAAGTTATGTTGAGCAAAAGAGGAATTATTTTGGATAAATTCTTAAGGAGAAAACAAGTCCTACTCCAAATTGTGTTTGCCCTCATTTCTGGCTCATATTACAATTATTTACAGTTTTCCATGCACTACACAAACATGGACATTCCTTAGCCCCCTTCAATATCATTCCTTTTTTTGTGTCTTCTTGATGTCTTCTATTACTTGAATCTGTATGAAGTACCCCTTTTCCCTCATGATTACATGACTGATAAACTATTGAAGAATGGCTAGCGGAACAGGG
>NW_008686579.1:41963-45702 GCF_000695815.1 Acanthisitta chloris | reverse complement strand
CCTCCGCTAGCGCTGCCCCTCCGCGCATCCCCCGGCCCGGGATGCTCTCCCCAGCTGCTGTTCGCCCGCAGCTGCAGGGTAGGGATTGCCCCCGTGCTGTCAATCACCTCCCCGGTGAGGGGCTATAAATATTTATTAGGCATCCTAATAGCTGCATCTAGCTAAGCGGAGCACTTTGCTCGTGTCGCTCCTGTGATTCAACCCCCCCAAACCAGTCCTACACCGGCATCATTTTAACTCGCTCACGTACTTGGCCCGGTTGACTTCGCACCGGGGAAGGGCTCTCCTGCCACAGCTAGGTGGAGAGATTTGCCAGAAGAGCATCAGCCTGTGCTCCAGCAACCGAAACCTTTCTCTCTCCTTTTTAAAGACAGACTAATGTTTGCTGGCTTGAGTAGTTTCCATCAGAATACATCCATCGGCAGGGAGGCAACCCTCTTCTGCTGTGGGAGCATCACATTAGCAGTTCTGTTCGGCCAGACTGGGCTTTTTGCTCTAATCGAGCTGTGAGTGGTATCTTAAGGAAGAATCTGAATGCACAGGGAGCCCAGAAGTAAAAAGCTAATTTTGGATGCAGTTAAGTGTGTAATCTGATAGTAAATGAGGATAAGAAATTATGGAAACTTTCTACAATTTCATGCATGTTTAAAAAAAACCCACAAACCAGGGTTTCTCAAGACAGAAGAAAAATGTGTATGGAGGAAACATACTAAATCAATTTCTTTTTGCTTATTTGTTTTTCCCCCTTGCAAAAGAGAATCTTGATGCTGGGTGGCATACAACCACACTGGTAGGAACTCCCTAAGGTTGTCACAACTGCCATTTTTGTAAATTTTGCTTATCTGACAAATTTAAGAGGTAAGAGCAAGACAGATCAAAACAGGCAGCATTTAAAAACATGATTACAAAGTCATAAGCTTGCCTTAGTTCATTTTGATGAAGGATGATGGTTTTATTTTGCAGATATCTTTAAAATGGGATCAGCTAGTAACACAATTTTGGTTTCTGCTTTTCTCTTCCTCCTGTCCCAACCAGCTGACACTTCTGTCTGGAAAGTGGACAACCTGAGCTTGACCTTTCTATCACAGAGCATGGAACTTTGTCTGCTGGGCAGAAGTCAGCAGCTATGAAGTTGAATAATCCAGTTAACCATAAGCTAAAGCAGCAACAAAACTTCACTAATGTATATTCTTCCAAACTTCATTCTTGCTCATGTAAGTATATAACTAATTGGTGGTTTGCCCATCTTTCTGAGATTACAGAGTAGATGCTTTATAGAAAGATCTTATTACCAGGGCTTTGGTTTTGCCAAGTACAGCACACTGCCTTTATAAGAGGCAATATTTGCAATATAGCATTGCACAGGGGATGCAGCTGAACTGAGTCTCAGTTGGGCTTTGCACTGGGCATACCCAGAGAGAGAATGCCTGCCCTGGAAATTTACAGTCCAGACTAAGCAGGTAAGACAGGCAAGCAGTGGCAGAGGAAACAGAAGGACGGAAAGGTGAAATAACTTGCCCAAGACCATGCAGAAGGTCTGTAACAGCACTGGCTGCAGTCAGTGTCTCTGATTCAGCAGCCCATACAACAGTTCCAGTGATGCCAAGCATTGCTTTAAATGATGAAATGATGGACTGAACACAGTCCTGAAAATCAAATGTACAAATTGTGTTTTTAGTAAGATTGGTGTTATGGTGCATAAGTTTATTGAGGTTTTCTTCTTCTTCTCAACAGCTCTAAGCACTAGCAGCGAAAGGTGTTCAGTACAATTTCATGCCCATCTAAGCACTAGCAGCGAAAGGTGTTCAATACAATTTCATGGCCGTGTCCTGAAGCCAGACTATTTCAATTGAGTTTTCTTCTTTCTTGCTAAATCTGCCCATTTCTTCCTAAATTGCAAAATTAATGAATTCATATTGGGTTTCCCAAGTATTAGTGCAAACTATTGTCCCTCCACTGAAGATACTTGTGAATGGAATAATTTTTGAATGATATTTGACTTCACAGACCAGAAATAAAAGTAAGTACCTTTACGCCCTATGTGCATTTATGTAAAATACAATAATGGTGGATTAGTTCTTTTTCATAATGTTAGATACTTTTTTTCCAGCTTTTGATTTTTCACTAAAATTAATCTTAAGGACTTGTTTATTACCATTACTTATAATGACTCTTGGGTCATAAGTTCATAGAGTAGAGATGGTGATTAATCCTAACTGGGGTAACTTTAAAGGAAACATCTGTAATGGATACAATCATAATAGTAACAGTATCATTATAATAAACTGGGAGGGGAGAGGCACATTTGCATTTAGCAATGTTTTGGATTATTTCATTGCAAAACATCTGAAATGATTCACCTCAGCATTTTCAAAGGAAGCTATTCAGTCCAGCTGAGACCAAATCTGCATCATTTCTTTCCATAAAAGGAAGAAGAAAGGGACTGAAAGGAAAATACTGCCCTGCAAGCACCCATCTCTACACTGCCATGTGCTGCATGAGGAGGTCCTGCTGTGCAGATAGTACTTCACAGCCCTTGCAGAGGTCCTGGGTGATTTCTGCCCTCACCAACACTGGCAGAGTCAAGGGCTCCTGCAGTCTCACAGAATGCTTCCTGAGCCTTGCCAAGTGGGGGGACTGAAGGTCCTGCAGTGATCTGTACATGGAAAATTACTTCATCTTGTAGGAAAATCCCAATTATATCCATCAGAATTAGTACAGAACCAAGATCCCTGTCTGTTGGCCTAACAAGTGGGTTACAGCCCAAAGTTTTGTTAATATATACTTGCTGCAATTTATTTATACCAATTGAGACTGAAGAAATCCATGTCCAGGGTTTGTTCAAACTCATTATTAGCCAATTTAAGGTGACCTTAAGAAAGCATATGCCAGTCTTCATTAAATTCTTGTGATTTTAAATCTCATATTAAAATACAGCATTTCCATCTGCAGATGAGTACTAATTTTTTGTGCACTCCTATTAAAGTAAACAATAATTTTTCCTCCAGGAAGGGTAAGAGCCTTGGACATGCTAAAAGTACCATCTTCCCCATTCAGTGGGATTTTTCAAAAGGAATTATTTTTCAACATTGTCTTCATATAAAATTAGTTATTTGATATCTGTTAGCTGTTGTATACAACTCCTGTAATGGTTGCAAACAGCAAGATACCTACATGCAGCTGTTCATGAGTAGAAAGCAGTAAGCAAAATGCTGAGTCAGATGAGGATATTCTATTCTAAGATGAAGATCTAAGATTTTTAAGTATTTGGTATGTTAGAGTTCTTGTGAGAGTGCATTGTACTTCACTAAGTATCCTGTTTACCAGAAAGTTTCCATTGCTAATCACAATATGAGAAATGAAGGGAATTCCTGTAGATGTGATATCCATAAAACTTCTGCATTCACTGATTTTATTGCTTTAGTGTTTTTCTGAGACAATCATGAGGTTGCTTCAAGTTACCATTACATCTAAAACTTACCAGCCTAAGTACAACATGCCTAAATCCCTTCTGTTTTTCAAGAGTCAAGTAGGGATGGGCAGTTGTACCAAAAAAAAGCCAAACGAAAACCAACCCAACACAAAAATAAACAAACCAACCCAAACTTCTCCCAGGTTTTATCACCTTACAAAAGGGAAGAAAATTCTGACACAATATTTTCATTCATTCTTCCACCTGCGCTCTACTTCTGTTCTTCTACAAAGGAATATCTAACTTTTGTGAATGGGCAGTAAGTGC
>NW_008686579.1:0-41931 GCF_000695815.1 Acanthisitta chloris | reverse complement strand
CCTGCTGGGCAATGAAGTAGTTCAAGAAGCTGAATTGATTAAATATAGGATTGCACTGCAGCAGAATCACTGAGGGAAGGCACAGATCCCGGAAAGCACTGCTCACAGCAGCACAGAGCCACTGCAACAGAACCAAACCTCTGGGGAGGCTGCGAACTTGCAGTTTGGCTTCTCAGCCAAATTCATCCCCCTTGCAGCACAACCTGGCATCCACCTCAATGAGCAATTAATTTAGTCATTTACTTTTTCTGTGGCTACCCCATGCACTTGTTCTCATTGCTTTCTTATGAAATGATCTTTAGGCTTTATTTATATTTTCCTAGGTTTAATTCAGATCACCAAGCAGGAAGCTCTGCAGAAAAAATGTCCTTCAGAACTTTCTGCATTTAAAAAAAAAAAAAAAAAAGCAAGACAACATCTCATCATGGCAATATTCTCCCCTGTCTTGGAGCATACAGTCATCCTTCAAACTACAAGCAGCAGTGGTAAAAGAGATTTTTAGAAAAATTAAGAAAATACATACAAAACATTTGTTTATTGAAGATTATCCAAGGGTTTTGCAATAGTATGTAGCAGAGCACTCAGCCATTTTCAACAATGTTTTAAAATAAGAGAAAGGTCTCAAAAATTATTACATTCCTATGAAAAACAGCTGCTTCAGTGTCCTAGGACAAGACAGGCAGGACCCAGCTATTTCATCTCCAGTGTAGCAGCTTTTCCCATGATGGCTTTTCCCTGAGCTACGAGTTGTTCTGGAGCACTAGCATTTTCCAGGGCAGTTCCGTGAGCTGCTGGAAAACACAAGGTCAAGTCTGTGACAAGTGCCCAGATTTGGGTTTGTGAAAAAAAAGACCTGCATGTCAGCTGAGTGGGCACAGGGAGAGTCCAGGCTGGGGGGTCAGGGACCATCTCCAGGTCTAGTGCCATTATCATCAGTATCTGTGATGTGGGTGTCTGCCAGACTCCTGGCTCTCCACTGTGAACCTAATTCCAAATCTGCATTTTACTCTGATTCTACTTGGAAAAAAAGCCCCCAACTAAATATTTAATTTCAACACCAAATAGCCTTCTTGGATCCCTCAAAGAACGGAAACTTCTTTTTGCCTTCCCCCACCCCAAGTATTCCCTTGGGTTTGTTTTAGCCAAAAGAGAACTGATTGACTCCTCTGCCCATTTTGGCACTAAAGTAGGGCTGGGCAATTTTCTGCCCTTCCTAGCAATTCAGTTTCATTCACTTTACAGTTTAACTTACTTGAGTATTTTCTATGCATTGCTGAAGAAGACTGGGTTTCTGATGCTACATGACCTTGGAATCATCTAGTCTTGAATAAAATATATTGAAGAATATATTAGAAAATAAAAGCTCACATAAAAAAGAAATTTTAGGTTTGAACTCTACGATAGACTATGCCCACTGAAATTGCATTAAAATACTGAAAGCTATAACATTTCAATAAAATGGAAATGAACAATGACACATCAGTGTTATTGGGAGGGCAACCCAAATATCCTCAATTCTCTTCCCAGCTAAGTCAGGTGTTCCACTCCTGGCTTCAGTAGCAGTTCATTTGTAGCTGAGAGAAGAGTAATAAGAATATGTTGGACAATCAGCAATTATTTTTTTGTAGGATATTGAAAGCTCCTAGTCATCAGTCTTCCTGGGGACAGATGCAGTATCTTTGCCTTCACTAGCAACTGTTGGCACAAAGATATTTTAGATGCTGCTGAAGCATTGCCAGCCATGGTTTCACAGCAGCAATGGACCAAGAACTGCTCTGCAGTGTAAGGAAGATGCCAGAGTGAAAGGATAGTGTATGTGTACGTGTTTGGTTTATGCATTTGTCATTTATGTGCCTATTTCCAAGGAAGGAAGAGCAGCTAAACTCTCAATATAAAACAAAGTTATGAAGAGCAATCCAAAAATAGGAAGCTCACTCCCTCCTCACCTCTACAATAAGAATTAAGAAAATTTCCCAAAATACCTAACGTGAATCCATATTTACATTGTCAGATTTCCTCCTGGAAAACCATATCTTTTAGACATCATGGAGTTTTAACCATGAGTGGCTTTTGGTGGGAAGTTAAAATCCCTTTTAACTATTTTATTTGTAATGGTTTGATTTTAGAGGTGCTGAGTAAAACTGTAGGTAGTTCTCAACACATTTTGAAGCCTATTAGAGTCTTAGTTGTAATAATGACTCTATAGGGGTCCCACAGGAAATTATGCCTCAGTTAGAAAAACATTTGAATGGGGATGGAACAATTTCCTTGCAAAGATAAACTAAGACAACCAGAAATCTCCAATTTGGAAAAGACATAACTGGGAGGATATAACCAAGGTATTAAAATCATGGATGATATAGACATGGAAAATAAGAAATCATTATTTGCTCTCCCTCATAATTCAAGATCTATAATTCATCACTTGAAATTATCCAACTTCAAGTATAAAAATAATACAAATATTTTCAACATTTTTTTTTTGTTTTTTACAACCAGCACCCAAAGAAAGCTGTGGATGCAATTTTTGGCATAGAATTCCATAAATTGATATAAATTTGTTGCAATTTTGCTTATATGTACTTTCTTCATAGTGATCTGTCACTGGTAACCCCTGGTACACTGAGTGAGGTGAGCTTTTGCTCTCATCTCATGTGATTGCTCTTACCTTATGATCAAGCTGTTCCCCCCAAAAAAAAGAAGCACTTGTGATAAAATGCTAAAACTGATGGTGTCTTTTTTGACTTATGGAAACCTGTGAGAGACACATCAGACATAAAATGATGAGCTTATTCATTTATTTCTGGATTTATAGAGTATTCTGTTTTATGTTTCAAGTAACTGAGCTAATGCTCTGTGCAGCAAACATCTAAAGACAGAGAGCCATCATGAAAACATGAAATCACTAAATCAACACCTGGAGCTCCCAAAAAATAAGCTCCTGTAAAAGTGGTTAATGGTACAATCTTAATTTTATATACTCAATGAAGAACTACTGGTCAACATTTCAGAACAGTTTATGAATGCTGACAATACCTGCCTGCTTTATAGACATTGTTATTTCCAAAAGGCTAAAAAGAGCACAAAGTATGGCAAGACTGCATATGTGATTACTATAGGAAATAAAGTACTAAAACTGTGTTTCTACATAATTCATAAACTAAGCCAAGATGACATTCTGTCTTTTGAATGGTGACAGTGATGACATGACTCAAAGCTAAAAATTTGCAGATTCGACATCCATAACAAATAGTAACATGTTGAAGTAGCTCAGAAGGTTCTTGAGCAGAAAATGTCTCTCAAATTGTATTCATGCCTGGAGGTAAAGGAGAAACATTGCATAGGCAAGGCTTGCACTCTAGTAACTATAGTGTATTGTATTGCTCTGCAGTTTATACTGCTTCTTAGACCTTCTGAGCCACAGAAATCAGTAAATGCTGCATTTAGTGATGCCTGGAGGACTGCAAAGGTGTGTTTGATTACCAGCCCTGACCAACACACCATTTGAAATCAGAAAGCAGCCAACAAGACAGTTATAAACTTGCAACAACACCCATATTTTCCACCATTCTAAAACTTACTGCATGATAAAAATTTTAGCAGGACCCAAATGAAACCCTTCAGCCAGCTGAAAGCTGCAGCAGCACTGTGTGGTAGAGGGAACAGGAAAAAAACCTTCCCCACTACCAGAAACTTCCTCAGTTTCCTGTGCCAAGGCTCCCACATCACCTGGCAAACCAAATCATTTTGCCAAGACTGGAAAAACGTTTGCCATCTGATAGCTCCCTGCACACGTGGTTTTGTGGATATGCTGTGTACATGCCATGCTCTTATTAAACCATAGATGTGACTAGGTTTCTCAAGGCAAATTCTGCTGACACACGAGCTGCTTTTTTTATCCCTTTTAAGCCTTATCTTATTTGTTTTAGCATGCAACAATTGCTATGGATAAACAAATACAACTGTGACCTAGACAGGTATCCTTTAAGCATCAATGGTCTCAGCCCTATTGATATCACAATTAGATACCTGAGTGCTGGTCCTATTGAAATGTTGTTCAGTCTTCCCAGAGGCAGCTAATGCTGACCCTGTTTTGGCCACATAATTTTATTTAATTATTTTCATGGGAGAGCAAGCTAAGATGGAAAATCTAAAGCCATTTGAAGAGTAATGTTTTTGGTAAACAGGAAAGTGCTGTAACTCAGTGGTTTTAAGATGACTGACTTGTAATTTCAATATTCCATTAGCACAAAGTTTTTAAAGGCATGTTTTTCCTCTTAGGTCTGTGGAGTTCTTAGAATATACCAGAACCATATGAAAGAATGCTGCACACAAGGAAATAAGAACAGCTAATGCAAAGTATTGGATTAATATTTTATTGCAAGCAACTGGAGACTTTTTTTTTCAAATTATGCCATCCAAACAAGCACCCTTCTCAGTCTGAAAACGTGCTGTTGTTTTTCATGCACCTTTTAAAGGGACTGACTTCAGCTGTATAGTCTTTGCTTTTAGGTGCCAACATGTTGGGTGGCTAAAGAAAAAAACCAAAATAATCTGAGGTCATATTACTCTGAGGTTACAGACAGCCTGTACTATTTTGGTTATGCTCAAGGACTTGAAAAGCACAAAGCAGAGTACAGTGTGCAGCCACTGCTCCTGTCCTGTGCAGGATGAAATTCACTGTTAGGTGCATCAATCAGCCCTGGCTGCAGAGCCTTCTGAGGGGTACTACACAGTTTAATACAATGGAGAGAGACATAACTATTTGTCTACTTGGTTATGTTCTGTTGGCTTATGGAGTATCTTACAAAGGGTAACACTCACTGCACTGACCTACTGTTTTGATTGCAATTTCACCTTGCTGTTGTCTATGGTAGCAACTCTGCTATTCAGAATCCTCTCCAAACACAGATTCATTACTATCCCGTGCATTACAAATTCAGTCAAACATTCTTATGGGACTACTAACAATTGTGCAAATGAAAAGTTTCTTCTGAATTTTGGAACCTGCTAAATTACCTGCATGCTATCACAGTGACTTTTCCCCTAAAAATAATTATTCTACTAGAGAAAGGAAGGGAAAACAACACAACAGGAGTTGATGTTCTTACCAAAAAAAAAAGACAAAACAAAAAAAAACCCCAAATATCTGCTACCTATTCTGAGGAGAACTGCCAGTAAGGCAAACATTTGTTTGAAGCATAGAGTCCCTCCAGACTCAGGTCTGTAGGTCATTACTCATGTCATGGCTAAGCAGGACTTTATCACCACAAACTTTTAACAATACAGACAGCTTTTGTTAAAACTATGAGGCAGGTAAGAAAAAAAGAAAGCAATGATTATATGTAGGTGATAACTGCTATTAAAATGATCTGTGCATAATAGATATCACTGATGTAAAAGCTTCAGTGCCAAAGCTGCAATTGCTACAGGCGACAGGATTGCTTCAGTTTTTCATTACTGTCATCACACATTCTGGTAGAAACTAAAGCTCTGGCCATCCTTGTACCACTGAGGAGCAAAGGGTCCAGGAAGATTATTTCTTACTCTGTGGGACATGCAACAATGAAATCCAGCCTGAACTTGCTCCATCCCTATGTATAAGACAGAAACAGCACAAGCAAGAGGAAAAATGATCCTGTAGCTTCGAGCACTCGTGGGAGAGAAGTCCCAACACTTGAGCCTTCCCTGATGAGCATTCTGTTTCACCCAGGCTTACCTGGGTCTGGAATGCAATGCTCTCACAGCCACAAGGATGCCAAATGACCTGTAGCAAGGCCTGTAACTGAGTATTCAACATCCAGAAGATTTTGTTCCTTTCTCTGTACAACAGGAGCAAAACAACAAAAAGAAATTGAAAAGTTGTACATCTTTACTGTACTTACCTCTGAAAATCAAGACCTATTATAAGTAATTTTTATTCCAACATCAAGCACATAATATAACAGATTCTTTACACAGAATATTTGGGGAAATTATACAAATGTGAAAGCTTTGCTTTCATTTTAACTCAGCGACAAGATGTTATATTTTGTGAATTTCTTGTCCCTTTATTCACTTGTTCTCTGTCCTTACTTGATAATTAGTCTCTGTTTAACTTTTATTAATATAGCATAGGTTTAGCTTTTTTCTATTCTGTTGTTTAATATACCAGAACAACCAGGAAAAATAAATAAGGCTTTACTCTAAACTTCATGTCTTTTCAGCTTTCCTTATTAAGCATCCATCTAGTTTCTCCATTTATTATAGCAATAGATTCGCATATATTTTAAAATACAGAATTTAAAGCTCTTACAGAATATGTTTCACCAAGATTCATTTGAAGAGAATGCTCAGCAATATTTGGAGATATTGGAAATGTTGGTGGCAAACAGGACATGGCATGGCAGTAGGATGTGGTGCAGCAGTTTGTGCAGGCAGGGTGAACAGGAAGGCATAGTCTTGCTGCCATCAGCTCATCTCAGGAGGAGAGGTAGGTATGGTTTCCACTTTGCAGGGTGATAAAACCTCTGAGGGTGCAAGGAAGAATGTGGCAACCCAAACAGAGCTATAATGGAAAAATGTGGGTGTCCAGGTATTGTTCTGAAGAGAGCACTAGAATCTGGTGATGGCGTTGGACTGTAGCAGAGATAACACCTGCATGAGGTGTGAGCAGGTGGGTGATCTTCTCCCCATGGTGCTATATCTCAAAGAGGAGGTGAAGATGCTACAGAGCATTAGGGCATCAGAGGAAGAGATTGACTGGTGCAGCTGTTCTCATCCTGCCCTGAAGCTAATACACCAGCCAGATGCACCTCAAGTGGTGAAGTGGGCTGAGGCCAACTGCATGATGTTCAATAAGATGAAGTGTTGGGTCCTGCACTTGGTACACAACAGCCCCATGCAGTGCTGCAGGCTGGGGGAAGACTGATTCAAGTGTTGTTCATCAGAAGGAGACTTGGGAGTGCTGGAGGACAGTGGCTTAATATGAACCAACAGTCTGCACAGGTGGCCAAGAAGGCCAACAGCATCCTGGCCTGTATCAAGAAGAGTGTGGCCAGTAGGACTAGGGCAGTGATCATCCCCCTGTACTTGGCATTGGTGAGGCCACAGCTTGAGTACTGTGTTCAGCTTTGGGCCCCTCAATTTAAAAAGGCCATTGAGGCACTGGAGTGAGTCCAGCCAAGGCCAACAAGGCTGATAAAAGGTCTGGAAAATATGTTGTATGAGGAATGGCTGAGGGAGTTGGGTTTGTTTAGCCATAAGAAGAAGCAGCTCAGGGGTGATCTCATGGCTGTCTACAACTGCCTGAAAGGGGTTTGTAGAGAGGTGAGGGATGGTCTCTTCAGCCATGCCTGCAATGAGAGGACTAGGGAGAACGTCCATAAACTGAGACGGAGGAGATTCAGATTAGATGTTAGGAAAAAAAATTTCCGTTAGGGTGGTCAGGCACTGGAGTAGGTTGCCCAGAGAGGTGGTGGAGTCACCATCCCTGGAAGTGTTTAAGAGGCATCTGGATCTGATGCTGGAGGATATGGTTTAGGGTTTAAGGGTTCCAGCAGAGTGGCAGGTTAATGGTTGGACTCAATGATCTTAGAGATCTCCTCCAACCTTGATGATTCTATGATTCTAGATGGAAATTGAGACTATAACATTAAAAACTAAGGAATATTATTAAAAATTCTGAAATATATATTTATTTATTTAATAAATCAACACAGCAGATAGTTATTGGTCTCTATACAGCTGTCCAAATGTTGGTAGTTCAGTTAGGGTAGTGAGGCCAATCACCATTTGACACTAGATCTTCCAGGATCCTGTAAGTACCTGAAACCCCATTTGTTGTTTGACTGCCTCTGGTTTAAATACTGATAATTTTTCCACAATACCAGCCAGTGTTATGCATGATGGTATATTTCCTATGGTGGGCAATGTCCCTAACATGATAAATGAGCAGTTTATTTCACAGATTTTGCAAAGCAACTTTCAGGCAGTAAAGCCTCACTGACCCTCCTGATTTGGAATATATCTAAGCCAATTATGTAAAAGCTGAATGTCTTTGCCAACTCTGTTACCCATCCAGCTCTTTCTGTAAAAAGATTATCCAATTTTATACAGTTTCTCCACTGGCCACTTTTGCATTTGAGTTCACAGAGTGAAATTCAGAGAATCTCTTCCCTTCCCAGCCACATAAAAATGTTAATATCTTGAGAATGTATCGCACAAACAATAAAAGAGATTTTATGTGGATGTTGTTAAGATGAATGCCACCCATGAGATGTGCTGGTGTTTATTAATAATAGGCTAGTTTCAAGCACTGAATATATTTTCCTGTGCCTTAGCAGAAAGCTGCTGCCATGCAGAGCAGCCCACGCCTGGCAGCCTGTTGTCAGAGAAGGTGAAAAAATGTATCAGGCTGGTTAGATAAGGCACCTCTTCATGACCATCAGGAGACGTACTAATGCAGTGCTTCCAATTTATTTGCAGATTCTGTTAGCTTAGTCCATTAATTCTAGTGTGGATTAACAATTTGACTGAATTTACAGATAAGGCAGCCTCATTTTTTGAAGTGCCCAGCACCCAAAACCTTACCTGAAATCAATGGGTTATGGACGTGTACTTAGTACCTCTGAAAATTAAGTTCAGAATTAATTGTAGATGTAAACCCAGTGGCAAATCATTAGTTTTAACATCCTTCCAATGAAGTCAATGGCTATAGTTCTACTGATGCTCTTTGGTGTGAATCAAGCTCCCTATCAGGAGTATATCCAGCAATTAAAAAACAACAAACACTTTCCATTTCATTTGAAGATGTTCGGTAATACATTCTCATACCTTACCACATAGTGCCTCTGTCAAGGAGACATTAAGGCTAGTGCATACCAAGCTGTTCCTATTTACTTCTGCATATAGATAGCAAAACTATAAGTCTTATAATAAGTAACTGCTGAATATTATTAGTGTGCAGTGATGTTGCTTTCAGATCCACTCTGTTTACATTAAAAAATAGGAGGGATAAGTTAGCAAGTTAAATTGCAAAGGCCTTAAGAACTATCAAAAGTTTTGGTGAGAGATAAATGTAAGAAACATTGACACCATCCTGTATGAAATCTACCATAAGACATGCAGATATTTCAGTTGCTACCTAGCCTTTATTCACCCCCTGCACCAGCCCCAGCAGGAAAAGGTGACAGACATTTCAAGGGCATCTAAAAGGATTTTATGTTCCTCCTGAGCTGCACTCTTTAGGAGCAAAATATGGCATTTAACCCTTGGATTTGAAAAGAATTTATTTCTAGAAGTGTTCTCATATTTACAGAATCAGTCAGGTTGGAAAAGACCTCTGAGATCATCAAGTCCAACCTTTGATCAAACACCAGCATGCCAACTAGACCATGGCACTATGTGCCACATCCAGTCTTTTCTACAACACCTGCAGGGACAGTGACTCCATCACCTCCCTGGGCAGTGCATTCCAATGTTTAATCACTCTTTCTGTGAAGAAATTCCTCCTAATTTCCAAGCTGACTTTACCTTTATGTGAAAAAAAAAAATTTGTTAAGATCCAGTTGTATTAATGCAAATGTCTGAAATTTCTGTTCCGTATATTCGGTAATCCAAAATGCATCAAGGAATATAGGTTTTAGCAAATTAGTTTGGGGCTTGAAATCATCACAACAAATCTTTACCTAGTTCCTTGTTACAGAGAAGTAGGCTGTCCTTTACGTCTGAGCAGAGCTGGACAGACACTGTGGTTGTTCAAGAGTGAGGGATTGTGCTCCTGCATTTTGTCATGTCCTGAGCAAAAGCCAATTTGTTCTGGTCCTTGAAGTCCTCACTGCAGCACATTGCAGCAGTGTAAGGGGCTTATTCATGGCTTGTGACTAGTCAGAACAAAGAGAAAATGGGTAGCAATCCTCCTGAGCTCCAAGGTGATGCCTTGTTGAGTGCTGAGAAAATGGTACAAGTTTTCAGCTTGTCTGCTTGGTATTTTCCACAGGAACTCATGGCTATTTAGGCATGGTGAGAAAGTTGTATAGCATGTCATCTACTTGTATGACCCTGTGCATCATTTCTGCAGCCCACTATGCTGATATATGTTGTGCTGCCTGGGGTAGGCATGTCAAAAGTCTCCTCCTACCACCAGAGCACCACAGAAACCACCAACACCAAGTAAAGCACCCAAAGCCACATCTCTTCTGATCCTTTCTCAGGGCCTTGTGAGCTGCTTCTGCTTTTCGTCCTTCTTCCCCCTACCCCTCCAATGACCCAAACCACCTCAACCCAAAAAAATACCAATTTCCCTGCAAAATCCCTTCAAAGGCAAAAACTCCAACTCCCCCCCAAATTTCAACTCCCATCCCAAAAAAGCAGAAAAAACCCAAACCCTTCCCAAAAATATGCCAAAAAACCAAACCCACACACTCAAAACCTTCCAAAAAAAACCCTAAAACCCCACTCCTGCCAAAAAAACCCAAAACTCCCAAACTCCTCCAAAAAACCCCACATCTCCCAACCCCTCCCCCAAAATTCCCCCAAGACCTCCCTCAAAAAAACTAAAAAGAAACAAAACAAAAATGCATGCCCCCAAAAACCAACCTCCTCCTCAAACAGAGAAGTAAACAAAAAAAAAAATCCAGAAAACGAAAAGCATATACATGTGTCAGCAGCAAATGCATATTCTAGCCCTCACCTACAGCCACTGATCTCAGGAAAATTCCTCTGCTTGATGCTGAGACTCCATCACACAGTCCAGTGCTCTTATCAGGAAGACATCTCTTAGAGGGAACAGAACAGTTGATTGAATAAGTCATCCTCATTCTCATATGCAGTTTTCTCTTTCTTTCTCCTCCTTTTCCTCCCATTTTCCCCATTTTACATTATCTTTAGTTTAATTAAAGTTAATTCAAGAACTTAAATTACTTCAGATCTTACAGTCCAATTCTATTTATGCCTCATTTCAAAGAATGACTTTAATTCTAGCAGCGAGAAAATTCATAAAATGAGGCATATGTGACTGTTCTTTTTCCGAGAGAAACCAAACACATCTTCATATTACAGATCTATGCATTAAGAGGTTCACTTTAAGATATCTACTTAAGAACGTAAGAATATTTTTTACAAGGTAATTCAGATATTTTGATGGAATGCAAGAGTCTGGCTAATGTTAACATTCATGCAATGATGACAGAACATATGCCCTTCTGCATTTTGATATTTGTAGATACCTAGTCTGTAAATATTCAGACTCTTCAGATGGGAATTATGTCATTACCTGTATTTAAAGGACTTGATCTTTCACCTGTCTTCACTTTTGGGAAAAGGGAAAAGGAAAGTCATTGCTAATTTCTCAGTTCCAAGAGAGATGAATCAGACATTGTCCTAGCATTTTCTCAGGTGGCCACCAAAAAGAAGCACAGGCACAGAGGAGAAACACATATCACCCTTCTTCTGTTGGCAGCTGAAACCTTCATTTCTGAATAGCATGGGGGGAAAATTCATGTCTTGAGTAATACTCAGATATATCTTTCTTGTATTGATTAGTCATACAAAACACACACAGCACAAAGCATTGATGCACTGGGAAAACTGAATTTCTGTGAAAAGAAAATTCAGGTTAGAGTTCACGATGTACAACAGTTTCATGGGAGAATGAACAATGCAGGAATCTGAGGAACAACTGGAGTGTAAGGTACCTTTTACAAAAATCTATCCTGACATTGCTGGAGTAAGATGATCAGCAGCCCTGTTTCTGGCTAATTCTTTGCAGGGATTCAGTGAGAATAACCATGCAAGTCCCTGTCTTTTGGTTCTGAAGACAGCTTCTCTATTTACTGCAGTCAGAAGCCCTGAGAGAAGTGCCTTGCCTTCCTGTCTCCTGGCTTTTATTGCTGGGATCTCAGTGCTCATTCTCACATAGACTTCCTTCACCATTGGCTGGCTTAATACCCAGCATTTCAACACAAACAATCCTCTACCCCAAAATTATACCATAGAATACACCTCAAGATTAAAGAGCTCCAGCTCTAACAATTGTACTTCTCAGCTTTTCTAGTTCATTATATAAAATCAGAGCCTTAAAAGAGCTCCCTCTCTACTGCACCTTTCTCCTCCATTGCAGTCCCTTGCCCTGCACACTGCTGCATGTTTCACCTAAGACAGGCCACAAAAGAATTACCTACAGTTACAATTTTTGCTGGATGACTTTGTGCTACTTCATGGAAAAACACCTGACTCACTTACATGTGACTGATTTACCTGAAACGTGTACAGGCAGAATATTAAATGTTAAAAACCCCAACACTCTTCAAACAAGATCAAATAACGCAGCTCTACTTTCAGTGACCATCCTTTGTAGACTGTTTACAGAGAAACTGGTTGGTTATATAATCTGTCAACAAGATGTTTGCTTTTTTTCCTCCATAAATTTAATTAGGTTTTGATAGATTCATCAGTTTTCATCTAAATTATTTTTGGTGAATTCTAATTGGCTCCTGCTGTGGCTTGGCAGCCACATAACTGATCATATGCCTATTTAATCCACTCATGGGATATTTAACAAATTGTTAGCTATTTCACTGTGCACTGAAGTGTAGCTCTACCAATTCTTTTTTCCTGTCATGCTACTGGGGCTATTATGACAGCCCATTATGTGATTTATTTTGTGAAATAAATGTGAAGTGTTGCAAAAACAACAATACATCATAATCTTTACCCAAAATAAAATAAGGTCAGGCGACATCTCTTTGCTTGTACATGCAAAACACAAATACCTTTCTTTCCAGTCTGTGGACAGTAGTTTTCCTTTTCTGACATTAATGTACTAAGTATGACATATTGCAGTGAAATAGTTACGTGATAATTCATTTTATCCTTCTAAAATAAGTGCCTAATTGGTTAAGAGAAAAATAAATAGGCCTATTTATCAGATGTTTAGGTTTGTCTACCTGGGGAAATAGCCTGGAATAGTTATTGCATAGTAAATTTTCAGGAGGACATTCTTAATCCATAGTCAAAGTGTCCCTATGTGTTTAGCTTAACCCACACTGGGAATGAGTACAGACTGGATGTTGCACTTCAGGTTCATCCCCTACATTTATTCTGCAACAAGTCACCCAGAAAGACAAATTTTTAATGAGAGTAATTTCAGGAGTTCAGCAAAACAGCTGTAAAGCTTATTTCTTCTTTTATGCAGTAAAATGCTCACTCTCCTGCCCACGATGCAGCTTGCTGAGTAGGACTAGAGCAGATAACTTGGAATGTGGAAAGATGTTTCAAATAGGAGTGCCTGAGGTACATGTCCATATCCTCCTCCTTTTCCCCCAACTGCCCAAACTATTTATCTTAGATGGTGTTGATCCTTCTCTTTTCTAGTTTTGGTTGGCTGGTTTTCAATTATTTAAAATTTTTTAGGATATAGAGAAGATGCTCTGGAATTCATTGTAGTTGCTTCTGGTTTTCCTAGTAGAAGGTGAGCTGCTTGGGTGCTTGGCCTGCAGAACTGTCCTGCAATACTTCAGCTCTCTGCTGGAGATGTGGCACTCACTGTTCCTTCTGCTGGCACAGAGAGACTCAACCAGTGAAGACAATGGTTTCTTGTCAGACCTGTCAGTGTGCAACTTTGCTTTTCTCTCTCTAAAATAAATATCAAGGTAATGATGCCTGTAAAATGGTGTGAAATTTTGAAAGTCAAACATGATAGATGTGAAAATATACTAAATCACCCTCTCAGTAGAAATACCAAGTTTTCTCAAAATGTGGTCATTTTATTGTGACAAAATTCACATCATATCAGACTTTAAAAATCCATAACTCAGATATTGGAAAACAAGACAGAGCTGTCAATATGTTAGTCCAACAAACTAGATATAAAGTAGCATTAAACTTTGTTAAAATTCACATGTCATAGGAGACATGCACCAGCTTCTGCATATCAATATTTCCTTAGACTGTAGTAAGTGAATACACAACAACTGCAGTAAAGCACTGTCAAACCAAACCATTAGGGATGACATACCCCAGTGGATTAAGTCATGATGGCAAGGTCAGTGGGATGTGAAACTTGGCTAATGATGTCATGCCCTTGTCAGCTTGCATTGGCTGAACACGTTAAGGTTTACTGGCAAGCCCTATAGCTTAGTGAGCACTGCTAAAGGGAATTTCAACCTGAAATAGGTCAATGTGAGCAGAATACAAATGCTTGTGCTGCAAAGACTCTTGGTGAAAGCCTGGCACTGCTGGAGCCAATGGGAGCTTGGCCAGTGACCTCTGTGAGGCCAGGATTTTGCCCTTTGGCTTTTGCAGATAAGACATTCACTTAAATCCCTTTGCTTATATTCTGTAGATTGTTTTTCATCATATGTCATAAGACATTTGTAGACTGCAAACGGCGTAGCAGGAACTGCATCTCATTAAAGATTTGTACAGATCCCAGGTTAATGGGACCCTGGTCCTGCCAGAGCCATCTCACACCCGCTGAAGAACAAAGCAAATAAAGAAAGCTCATCTGCAGTGCAAGAATGATCATGCTGTAGGAATTAGCTAACTTTTCTCATCTGAAAATGTCTGCATGGGATGCTCTGTGCAGCTGAGCAGAGCAGTGTGGGTAAGTCTGGAGGGAGCCACAACCAGCTTCCCCCTGTCAGAAAACATTACGATGAGCCGCGCTCAGCGGGACGACACGTCTCCCCGCCGAGAACAAGCCACTCTGACAGTTGATGCTCCAGAAGCCAGCCAAAGATTTCCAAAGGAGAAAGAGGCACTAAGAGAGGGGCTGGACAACAAGCCAGAATGAAAGTAGGCTACATCTCTTTGAGAGACAGAGACCAGTGGTACATCTCATGCTTCAGATAAGCAACTGAACTTCAAACTCTGTCTGCCTTGAAGAGGCAATGTTTGTGTTTTATACCAGTTTGGTTTGCTTTTGAATCAACACTCAGTGAATCACTCAATCAACACTCAATGAATAAGCACTAAAGCTAGTTCCTTCAAACAGTTTCTTGTGTTTGGGTATTTTTACTTCTAGGCATAGGCATTGCTAGGCTTACAAATTGAGCAAAGCAAAAATACTCCTCCATAGCCAGAGTTACAAAGGCAAAGGAGCAAACATACTCACCCTTAAGAGGCAATCAGCAGAGATTCTCAGACTCTACAGAACCATGTTTGAAATGTGGTATGGAATATATCTCCCCCCTGTCATTTCATAGAATCACAGGTCTCCTGAGTTCTGCTTAGCACATCTAAGGGCAGCAGAAGAGAAAGAGTAAAGAGTGTACATTTAGTCCTTCTTCAGTGTGTTCTGTTGGCACACATTTCAAAGCACACTTCTGAACTTCTCCACATTTATTTTTAGAAACATCTTGACTCAAGAACCTCAAAGTTCAGCAGAATACCAATGGCCAGTGGCCGTGAAAAAGTTAGCAATTTCATTCTGGCACTCAGATCCATGCTTAGTTTCCAACACTGTTGTTTTGTTTTGGTTTGGTTTTTAATTGCAAATATGTTTTCTCCTAATGATGTAAACGAAACAAGGAAGGAGGAGATGGAATTTACTAATTCTGAAAATGTGGAGCTGAAGTCTTAGATACATTTAGGCAACTAAAACTAAAGAATCACAGTAAAAATTTTAGAAGTGCCCAACAGGCTAGATGCCTTGCTTCTACTAATGTCAAAGACTATTTTACTGTCAAAGTGCCAAAAGAATGGCAATGTAAAAGATGAGAAATAGAGTATTATTAGTGTCAGTGTCAGAGAATGTTAATGAGTGATATTAAGGCAGATGAAATCAGACACAAGCAAGTAGCTAAGAACAAGCAGGTTTCAGCGAAGGAAAATAATATACTAAACAAAAAATTGTGTTATTAAACAGCCTAGAAGTGCACAACATCTCTAAAAATACTCATTTAAGAAACACTTCATGGAATATAGTGACCTCAAAAGCTAGCTAGAATTAGGTAAGAGTAATAATCTTCTAGTGAGGAGGCAGATGCTGTCAGTCAGGAAAAATCAGGAATAAAAAGAGGAGCATAACAGGAGGGAAAAGGAACAAGTTTGTGTGTTTTTCCCAAAGTTTTTTAGGCTGCCCTTAGACAGGCCCATGACACAGACCTGGGCAAGGGACAGTGTGAAGTTCCTGGGACTGAAATGTGAAGTTCCTTCTCTGAAACATGGAGAGTCATATTTTGCTACTGACTTAACCCTTCTCTCAGTTTCTCTGCACTTAAAAATAAACCTCTGAAGCCAGGATAATGGGGAAGATAATATGTTTCAAGAAGACCAACTTCAGCAAAATTTGAATGATTGTTAAAACCCAAAAGCATATAGGGAATGCTGGGAAATTTACTTACATTGTTAACAACTAGAAAGTAACAGAAATAAAGGCGTGAACAGGGAAAATTTCCAGGAATATGAACATTGCTGATAAGGCAGAAAGCAATATAGACAATTTCTATCAGCACGTACAAAGATGAAGCTACACAACAAGAGAGGATTCTTGCCACCTACCATTGCTATGGTAGAACAAAAGTTTGCCCAACCACAACACACTCCTAGGATAGAACAAGAGCCAGGAAATTATTTTAATTCACAATGTCCTTTTCAACCAAAAGTTGAGCAAAGTAGCAAAGTTACCAACATAAAAATGCATAAACAAACAAAGGAGGCACGAATGACCAGAAATAGTTACACTGACAAGGGACTAGGCAAGTATCAAACCAGAACTGCATAAGGTTAAACAGAAAATATCAGCCAGAGAACACTATAGGGGTGAAAAGAGGTCTGTGAAAGAACAACAGAGCAACAAACAAACTGGCATAAGCATCAAGTGAGCTACGAGTCAACCAGGTGTAAGCAGGTGCACGGAAAGGCATCCAAATAATTTTATAAAGCTAAAGAGAGAGAACACTAAAATATTACTTCCGTGCATTTCACTGAAGGAACTTGGCACAATCATACAGAAAAAGGTATCTAGTTATTTAGCATACAATAATAGGTCAGAGAAAATGTTAAAACATTTTTACAGAAAAGGGGCAGATTATGCTATATAAGTGCTGTAATATATATGTATGTAGGGCCAAAAGAGTAATAAATTTGGTGTAAAAGTATATTCAGTTGCAAATCTGTATATGTACATGGTTATGAAAACCAATAAGAATTTTCCTTTCTTTACTGACGTACAAACACAAAAAAAAGAGCTCAAATTAATGCCTTCAGCAAAATTTCCATGTTCCTGGTTTCAAGCCAATAAAAAAAGAGTTTGAAGAACCATTTTCAGAAGGCGTAAAAACCTCATAATTAATCATTTCTTCAAACACATCAGGAGCAAGAAGCTATAGAGTTTGTAGGCCCATTAATTGATCAAAGTACAAAAGGAACTCTCCAGCTCAAGATAAAGCAGAGGAGGAAAATTAAATGATTTTTTACAGCCTTGAAGGAGTTCAGGGAAATATCTGGGCTGGATCCCTTCTTCATACATCAGAAGGGATATGTCAAAGGAACTATTTCAGGGTGAGTTCATTAGAAGAATCTAAAGAAGAAATTGTCAAAATTAAGGTAACAAATTGTAAGATCCAGATGATTTAAAGGCTGACCTACTAAAGGAAGCTGCAAGGCATTAGAGCTGTCATTGCATTGCAGGAATGGAGGATGGCAAGAGTGATGACAAATTTTTAACAGTTGTAAGGTGTATTTGGAGAACTACAGTCTAGGAGCTGTAGTACCCACTAATTTGACAACTGCATCAAGAGAATTGGTAGGAACAAAATCAGGGGATATTGGGAAAGAGCAGTACCCTGGGGAAACAGCTTTCAAAAAGGGGAGTCACACCTTGCAAACCAGACAGAGTTTTTTGAAGGCATCCAAGAAAAGTCTCAGTGAAGAATATGGACATTAAAAAGCAAAAGAATGGCTGTGCTGGGTCTGCTAAGAATCCTGTCTCCAAAAGCAAATGCCTGGGAAAGAGAAGACAACCAGGACAGATGTCCATGATGTTCCTGATGAATACTCTTGGGGCTTCCTATCATTTTGACCTCCATGAGCTCCTTAGGCAGCCTTTTATTTCCATACATTTAGTAACCTTCAATGGATTTGTCATCTGTGAACTAGCCTTGGTCTGTCCCTTGAATCCACAAATGCTGTCCACATTATGTGTGGCAACAAATTTTGAAGCTTGACTGTACATTGCATGAAGAATTGTTTCCCCTTGAATCCACAAATGCTGTCCACATCATGTGTGGCAACAAATTTTGAAACCTGACTATACATTGCATGAAGAATCGTTTTTGCTTTTTTTTTTCCTAAACATGCCTTCTAGTAGCATCCTTCACTGTCTCCTAATGCATGTACAAGAAAAGACAGTGAACAAGCAATTCCCACCCTATCCTGCATGCAATTATTGGGATTTAATCTCCTCAGACTCCTGAAAACCATTTCACAATGTCCTTCACAAAAAATCCTCCTACCACAGTATACAAAAGGAACCCTTTTCAGAGACAGGTAAAAAGTTAAGGTTTAGGAAATTAGGAGTAGGAATATACAACCATCAATGCAGAGAAGGTACCTATAGAGTCTTACTGTAGTATGTGATAGGTCTTCCCTGTTCAACACACTTCTAAATTACCTGGAAAAGGAGGTGAATAGTAAGATGGCTATGTTTTCTGATGATAAGAATTTATTCAGTGCAATCATTAAAAAAAAAAGAGAGAGAGAGAACTGCAAGAAACAAACTGACTGGATGATTAAGTGGCAGATGAAATTCAAAGTAGATATATGTAAAGTAGCATGCACAAGAAAAACAATCCTATCTTTACATACACAATGACAGTTTTTAATTAGTATTCAGGAATAAGATCTTGGAAATATAATAAACAGTCTATGACAGTGTCAGCTCAATGCTCAGGAGTAATTAAAAAAAAGGCAAATTGAATGTGAGGAAGTATTAAGAGAGGAAGAGAAGGAGAGGGAAAGAACATCATCCTGTGCTGCACAGATTTGAGGTACCCACTCCTTGAATACTGGGGGCAGTTCTGGTCGACCCATCTCCACAGTGTGCAGCAGGTCTCAAAAGGGTTCAGAGATGGAGTATCAGGATGACAAAGGTATGAAGTGGTTTCTGCATCAAAAGTGATTAAACAGATTGGACATTTTCAGTCTAAAAATAGGTGACTGACAAGACTGTAAGAAAAGTCTATGAAATCACAAGTGTAGAGGGAACATAAATAAGGATCCTTATTGAGGATGTAGTTTAGTGGTGGACATGGTGGTGGTGCTAGGTTAACAGTTGGACTTACTTGATGACCTTAAAGGTATTTCCCAACCTTAACAATTCCATGATTCTACAATACTCCTCAGTTTTAATTACATCAAATATCAAGCATGCAGCTTAAGTTTTGGTTTGTCACTTTGTAGTAACTACAGAGTGCCAGTTACAGAGCTCAGAGTTTGAACTGTGCTTTGCTCCTACTAAATTTATTAATACTGGCTGGCACTACTTGGTGGCATTGATGCCAGGGAGTCCTGGTCCTTTTCTGGAGCCCCAGCTGGGAGAAACAGCAAGGTGGTTGTGAATAGGCACATCAGTGGTAGAAGTACAGTCAGCCTGAGAACAAGTCAAGAATTTTGTAGCATTCTCATGGTAACTGGCATGACCAAGACACACATTTGACCACCAGTCTCTGTCATGTTCAGCTGCAGAAGAAAGTTCTCAGCTCTTTGAAAAACAGAGTTTCAAGATCTTACTGTAACACAGAGTAGGCTACACTGGAACTTGGCAAAGAAACCTCCATACATGTTGTCCCAGAGGTTGATAAAGAGGGGGGTAATCTAGAGGGGTTTAAAAACAAAGCAAACAAACCAAACAACAACCAGAAGAGAGAGAAAATTAAAGAAGGAATACCACTCCTCAGTGTGTTCCCCACCGAAGAAATTAGGAGTTACAAAACATGTCTGGCTTTTCTTTGCTTCTGTTGTTTCCTGCATGGTGTGTGATGGAGCAGGTGCTGCTCTCCAGACCAGTGGACAGGTGAGGACTGGCTGGGAGGTCCTCACAAGATCAGGACCTCTGTGCACATAAGAGCCTGACACATGCACACGTGTGCACACACATCCCCAGCAAGGGGAACCAACAACCAGGCTCCGACTCCCATGGGGCAGAGGACACCTCCCCAGCACCCAAACTCCTTGCCAGGAAACTCCTCAGGATGGGCAGAACCTCTGTACCTATTTTCTGGATAGCTAGAGTGCTTTCTTAACCTTAACTGTGCAGGAGAGGGGAACAGCCCATTAAATTGTGATCAGTCAGATTCCAAACAGAATTTAAAACATAGACCTGCTTTAAGGTGCCAAGTCATCCTACCTCACTTCTCTAGGCAAGTTTGACAATCCAAGGACCATCCTCATCACAAAGACAGCATTGTTTCAAGTTTTCAGGGTTACAGTGCCCCAGCAGCTCCAATTACTTTCAGCTACAGTTATCAGTGTTAAGCACTCCAAAAACCAGAACCTTAAGGGCTTGATTTTGTTTAGTTTTACCTGAGATGCAGCTGAAAATGCTCATCCCATTATCCCATCAGTGGGAAAAGACACTGGAATGGTTTGGAAATAAAGGGAAACTTTGCTAGAGCTTCTTGCTAGCATTTTAGTAAACTACCCAAACAGGAATTTTAGAATTCAAACAACTCGTGGTTCAGAACTGGCAGCACATAAAGTCTCAAAGAAAAATGAAATAATATAAGAAAGCTCCATGTGTCCTTTGCCAGATAATTGAAAAACGTCCTGCAAATTGTTCTGACATGTTTCTGAACTTGCATTTTACTCTATGAATTGATGTTAAACTATGACCCTTTGCTGGGCCATTTGCAAATAGGAAGATTGACACATTAAATCATTATAAAATACAGCCACATTTACATTCCAATTTTAGTCAGCATTTCTCTAGTGAGGCAGACAAAATAAGAGTTTTCTTTAATTGAAGTGACTCCCTAGAATGCTAATGAACACTTGATTGAGTTTGGACATTTTCATAATTCTGATGTTCTTATTTTGCTGACAAAAAGACGAGGATACAGCTGACCTTCTTTAATGTCCTCCTATTCCATGGAAGGAAGCACACAGGGAATTGTACTATTTTTAGGGATTTTTTTTTTTAATTACAAAGATTGTTTTGCTTGTCTGGAGATTGACAGAAGGTGATAGGACAAAATAGGAGTGAGAAAAGTAATCTTCTTTTTGTGTTCACATTTTTCTTACTGGTAGAATATTTTTCTGAGAGCACATGCAGTGCTGAACTTAGAAAGCAGAAACATGTCATTTTCTCATATCCAAAGCAGCATAAAGTTGGCCTTCCTTTCTGTATGAGAGAGACTTCACAATAAACAGAAGCAGAAACTGTGAAGGTTTTTCAGTACAGTGTTTTGCCTTTACCACTTGACAGATTTTATTTTCAGTCGAAACAGTGATTAGGCCAAATGCTCCCTCTTGCATTATATGCAGGAATACACACTCATGCAGAGTACAACAAGGTACAGCAGGAGAAAAAGGTCTTGAGCCCTCACTTTGCACAGCTACAAGTGATAACCCACCCTGGGCAGTGGATGAGAACTCATCCAATGTGCTTTGCCTTCCACACAGCACAGTCAGCTTCATCTGAGCTGCCCATCCTGCCAGAGCCCTCATTTCTGCATCATGACACTGCCAGATTAACTCCTCTCTGCTCTCTCCAGAGCCCAGGGTGTATAACCAAAGATGTAACATTGCACAATCAACACAAATAATTATTAAAGAACCCCTAAGAGTGATGAAATGCAAACAGCATGCAGATAAGTTTGTTGAGACAACAGTTGTGTCCAAGGTAGATGGTGTCCAGAGACAAAACAGAGAAAAATCAGGAACCCAGGAGCAAGTTGTTTACTCCACAATTGTCTTGAGCAATGGAGGCTTGTGAGCAACAGGACAGGAGGCCTCCCATGCACAGGCAAACTCCCAGACCATTGCTCTGATCTCTCTTTTGGAGAGATCTTGTGAGCAACAGGACAGGAGGCCTCCTATGCACAGGCAAACTCCCAGACCACTGCTCTGATCTCTCTTTTGGAGAGACGATCTTTGGATTCAGTGATCTATGAGGTCTCTTCCAACCTGGTTGATTCTCTGATTCTCTGATTCAGTCTTTGAACAGTCATGTTATTAGCCTTTTTAGGGAGAGTATGATCCTTAAACTTTGGTTTGGAAATTTTGAACAGAACATTGTTATGAAAAAGGTTTTTCTTTGCTTAAACATTTCCAAATTAAAGTTTTGGAGTTAAATAGTTTTTAAAATGAAATGGTAGACAAGAGCAAAGTGTTTTCTGTCAATATATGGATTATCTCTAATGCTGATTTGAAAGGAACATAGAAATGGGCATGGAGTAGGAAAACCAGTTGTGAGGGCAGCATAAGCACATCTGAATAAACAAGAGCTGACAGAGAATCTTCACTCAGTTTCCTAATCAAAGTGTACCAGGTTCAGAAAGCCAAGATTTTTCTCTCTTTTTCATGTCCTTGTATTTCCCTTTTCAATTTGCAAGTAGAAGGCATATATAAAACCAGACAGATGTTATTTCACTTCCCCACAATTAAAGGACAAGTGAATCTCTGAGGAAAACCTGCCTCTCAAGCTGCCAGCTACTGATGTGACAGGGAGAGAAGCTCCCCTGAGATTTAAATACATATCCACAAAATTTTGCTGTCTGTCCAAACACAGCATTTAAGTGTCTGCTGCTCTTATACATAGGTTTTCAGCTATCAGAATAGTCTCAGTTAAAAAAGGGGAAAGAAAAAAAAAACCCACAAATTTCTCTTCCAGGATTAACCTTTTCTTCAGTCTGTAAGATAGGGCAATGTGGAAAATGCAAAATGCTTCACCTCTTTACTTAATAAGTCATCACTTGCATTAAAACAAGGAGAGTACTTAACATCTTACTGGTAGAGAAGTGTGCTGGAACAAGGAATCCCCATAGCCAACCCTTCTCAGGGCAGCAGAGGATGGGTTTGCTGCATCAGCAGCCTCAGCTGGAAGCTCTGAGCAGACCTTAACTAACGTGTGCAGCCTACTATGGGTAATTAAATGTTGAAAGGCTCATTTTGGAGAGCAAAGCCTGTTCATCCTCTGCCTTGAAAATATGCTCATAACAATGACAGGGCTTTTTGTTTTTTACTTCTAGCTTCGTGTTAGCATGAAGTGCAAGGTTATATCACACTTCAGTTGATTAAGTGCTGATCGCCCTGGTAGACAGATTTGATTATGTTGCAAGTATGAGCCTGGAGAGAGTAATTAGTAGTTTCATCCTCATTCTGCCCCTCCAGCTCCACATTTAGACTATGAGCAGAGTCCTTCAGGTTTCTTAATTTCTTTTTACAAGATATCACAGATCCACAGCTGTTTGGCAGCAGATACAGAAGAAGGTGCATTTGTGAAACATATTGAGCCCTTAATTCTTAAGGCATTTCTTGTTTTGGTGACCTCCATCCTTGTTCAACTTATCTGTAGTCACAGTCAGCAATAGCTGTGGAAGAAATGGAGCAAAGACAGCTAAACTGTTTAGGCAGCAGCATTAATGCTGACTTTGATTGCTTTCCTCACCTGTTCACTGTCTTCTATTTAAAATTGTCAGGTGGCTGGCAAAGCACTCAGGAAAGTTTACATTTGTCCAGTCATGATTTCAGCACAGCTTTTTTTTGTCCTTGACTTTTATTGTTCTGTCTTGCAGGGACACAGACACAAAACCAGGTTCTGAATTGTATGCTAACCTGATGTTAATGAGAGATAAGAAAAGACATTAACATCCAGGCTAGCTCTATAAAAATATTCCAGTGCCTAGTACTCAGTAATGCACAGTATACTGCAATTTAAAGTGGTGAAAGGAAAAAGAAAAAGGACTTAAAATACGTTTACAAGTGGCATGATCATAAGTAGCCCCCAAAAAGGATCAAAGATTGGGTAGGGAGAATTGCTAACCAAAATGCAATGTGTATAATTAGTAAGTAATTTACAAACCTCAGTAGATACACTTAAACTCCACAGGTGGAATGACAGTCTGAAATGCATTTATTGGGCTGCTACAGAAGTGCATTACTTTCTGCCAGTATTTTCTTTCAACCAATTTGGGGCTTTGAGTGCAGAACTTTGGGTCATTTCCATATTTCCCAGGCAACAACTCCTACCTGACTGGAAACAGTGATCTATCTTGACTAAGCTGTAGCCTCAAGAGAAATGTCTTCTGGATTTTGAATATCTACATTCATAGCAAAATCTCCCTCTAATGATTGCTTAAAATCTAGAAATACATATTTGTTTCAGGAATATCTTTCCTGAAGATGATTTGTCTTTATGGAAAACATCAGTTGGAAATCACAAAACAGCTTTGAATATTATTAAAACCATTCTTGTTTAAAAAAGTCATGTCAGCAATGTACCACAGTCCTAATTACTGCAGAGAAATTAGCAAAGAATTATATGCAAATAAATGAAGATAATCAACATTATTAGCACATTTTGCTAGTCAATCATTCCAATTGCTTTAGGCTATGTTACAGTATTGATATGGGAGAATCAGCTAAAAAAAGCCAACATAACTTTATTATGTGGGTATCCAACATTGGTATAGACATTTCAGATGTAGTGTTGAACCAGCTAAGCCACTCGACATCAAACTGGTTTGAGTCTGGTAATCCATATTACCTGCATTTTGAGAATGGCTTTACATGGAAGGTGGCATTGGTGGTACAATATATCCTATTTTTCAATTTCTTCTAGTGTGTGTCAATACAGTTAAAAAGATATTTCTATGCTGAGTTTTTGCTTCAGGCAGTATTTGTTACTGGAACTGTCTGATCTGAGTGTTGCTGCCTAAATGTTTCTATCATTACAGGATGCAAGACTTGGAGAAATCTGTTGTTTGACCAGTATTAAAATTTCTGATGGCAGAAAGGACAAATCTAGTGCTACCATGTTTTGACACAATGGCACAATGGTTTTGACACTCCTGCTTCTGAGCTACCTTTTTTTCTGCCCTGTGATAAATCTATGCTGCTTTTTTAACTTCTGTGTAGAAGAAAGCAGCTTGTCCTTGTTGGGTGGAGACTTCTTTTCTCAGCACTGTTTCCAAGAATTTGCTTTACTCTGGTCTTGCTCAAACTGCTCCAATGACTGGGAGGGCACTGTCCCCTCATGACTCACAGCCTCCAGGACACCCAGCCAAAGCAGCTTTGTCTTTCATGGGTGTTCTGGGCTTGGTGCTGAAGCAGAGATGACTCAAGGCCAGCGTAAGGAGAAAGAGAGAAACCAGGATCCTGGGAAAGCTGAGGCTTGATGCTGGAGGAGGAAAGGATATTGGCTTCCCAAATGGAATGGGCCTGAGCCAGAGGGAAAACTGGTCTGCAGCAAAAAGAGGATGTGACTAATTGGCAAACGAGGCGTAACTGGGAGTTCAGGAGAGCAGGAACCAGCTGGGAAGGCAGAGTTTGGGTGATGGGAGAAACAACTCACTTCTCAGAGAGGCCCTGGGAGCATGTGGAAGGTCACAGCAGCAAGGTGAGCTGAGGGGAAGGCACACAGAGCAGGGCAAGGCAGGCAGGAGCAGAGGTGCCTGGATATTAAGCCTACTGACACTTGCTTATTCACTCACCACAAATACTTGCTCACCTAATTGCTCTCAAGAGATTCACTCTCCCCAGCTGCAGAACCAGCTTCTTGGTGACTGGCTCAAGGGAACAACTGCACTATTTACATATACACACTTAGAAAGACAGTGCAAATCTAAGATGTAGACTTTGTTACAATTCTCATACACACATACTCGGCTACTATTTTGGGACCATCTCTCTTGTAATGTCAATGCTAGTAAATTAAACAGTTCAAGCCACTGGAGCTGCCAAAGTTGCCTCCAGCTCAAGGTTGACCTGTGCCACCTCCTGCTCTCTCAAACTGTCCCTAGATGCATTTTGAGAGTTAGCACAGCCTGGATTCCTTCCCATCAGAGAGGTCAGATGTGACACCTTACCCAAGGCCCAGGGGAGTTTAGCAGAATTGGGCCATTTCATGACATCTTCCCTCTGTGTCCAGATACCATCTGAGCACATTTGGTTGATGACTTCAGATGCAGCTTTTGTACCAACACTGCAATCAACTTCCTATTCACCATTTCTCATGCTTAGTGAGGATTTTATCGTTTGTTTATTTTTAATGTATGGTATGTTTAAGAAAAGAAAAAATTCCAATAACTGATTTTCTGGGATTTGCCCAGCACTACATAAGCTCCTAGAAACTAGTTCAGAGCATCCTCAGAAACTTCTTACAGGTATTAGAATGTAAGAACATAGTAGGTTAGTGGTGTATTGCACAGCTCCAGAATGGTGTCACCCTCAGAGTAGTAAATGGATTTTTTCTTATAATGTCTTCTATTATTTCTAATATTGGCTCAAATCACAGTAATAATTGCAAAGAATTCTGATATTCACTTTTATATTTGTAGGCTGGATCCTCCTACCCATGACTCAGGTCTATACTTGGAAGATTCCTGTGTTCATGAGAATTCTGAATTCATTCATTCATTCATACACCTCCTCATGAGCTCATCCCTCATAATGTTCCTCCATTTTTTTTTCAATGAACTACTGAATATTACTTCTCACCTGTGAAATGAGAAAGACTTAATTTTTGCAGTTCATGGATTATTAAGGGCAGAAGACACTCTGTTTTTGTAATCTGCACAATCACCACATTTATACATAGTGAAGTGTTTCTAATATTGCTGATATGGATCAGCAAGATTCTTCATTATATTAAACCATTTCCTTCCTGTGACATTTTTTATTTATTTTACCTCATCCTATTAACGAAATTTTTAGCTGTTGCTGGATTAAAGAGATGGTTATGTGTCAACATTTTTTGTACCATTCAGTGATATTTACTCTTTTCATTCATCAGACATTTAAGAAAAATCTTTTCCTCAATTTATCTTGACTTGTCAATCCAAAAAAGTCTGAATGTTTGATTTTATGTACATCTTCAGCAGAAATCACAAGTTAAAAATTTATGACTGAATACAAGGAGAATCAGCATATCTTGTACTTTTTCCTATGGGGGAAAACAGCATAAAATTTGGAAAACCAGAAAAATATACACTTAGTTTCTACATAGGACATGACCACAATCATATGTTGGGTCTTTATTTTTCCTATTTCTCCTCTTCCTCCTAGACACAGTCAATAATTTATATACAATTCACTACATTTCCATAGCAGATTCACTGGGCACATTTAATTCTAAATAATTGCCTTGGACAAGGAGGAAAATGCTACAGTAAGAAGAAAATTGAGTAACTATTCAGGGCATCTTCAAATCCTTGAAAAGGAGAATTATTTATGGCAATTGCCAAATTAAGGTAATTACAGTAACAGTACACCACTCCCCTATATGTCAAAGGAATGTGTATCTTTTAATCAAGCCAAATGGCTGTACAGGCTATTAGGATCATTCTACGATGCTGTTGTAGCTGAGACAATGCCTCACAGCCACTTAGATTTATATGTCTAATAATAGTCTGCTTTGTTTAATACATATTTTTGGTAATTTGGCATGGCCTCTCTCTTTTCCAATGCAGTCTGGTGGCAATGTGTTTGTTTTAGCAGAGAGGCTCTGCTCCATAGCATTGTTTGTGCAGACTGTGCAATGTTACCCACTAAGCGTTTACTATATGGGGCACTAAAACTCAGATTTATGCCACATCTTTAGAGGTAGTAGTCAACTGCAGTTGCTATTACAACAATTCAATTTTTGTATAATACACAGTAAACCTCCACTGAGAATGGTTTTATACTCTTTTAATGTACTCCATATGCTGAAAGAAATAGTTTGAGATTAAGGGAGGCTTATGGTAGACACTTGCTAAACTTGTTTCCATTAGAAAACCCCAGAGGCCCATAACAGCCTGGTGTTAGCATCACACCCCAGCTCCAGGGGCTGGCTGCTCTCTCTCTTCTCCATCACATGTAGATCTGCACAGGGGCTGTGCAGGCCAAAAGAGATTAAAAGTCACCATCCAGCTTTGTCTGTTTCTCACATCTTTGCCTCTCTCACCCACTTTCCCATTCATCACATGCCTTTCTTATGTTTTCTCTCTTGGCCTCAGTTTTGGACTATCTAATATAAGAAACCACAATGAAGAAACTTCTCTGATAATTCTGCTCTTTCTTTAATACTTTCATCTTTTTTTTTGTATCTATACTACACACAATTATGGATTTATGCCATCTTTCTTACCCATAGGCCTCCAATTTCTGTCTCATTCTTCTGTAACTTAATAATGTGTTTGGCAGTAAAGGAATATAAAATATCCATTGAATTTTGAAAGGAGATAAGCCAAACAAAATCATAGTTATAGATGGTCTCAGTATCTCAGTATCTCAGAAAATCAAAAGGTAGTCAACACATCAGTCAACATGCACAGGAAGACAAATGCAGCACTATGCTGGGCAGATGTGTAGAGGACTGTGTATCAGACTTATAAAGCAGTTTCTCATGCAGCTGGCCATGTGCAATTTACAGACAGGGACAGTAGCAAAGAGCTTTGTGAGGTGGGCTTCGGTCCCAGAAGAAGTGAATTGCCTGTGCTGATGGAGCAGGTTGGTCAAGAGTGACTTCAGCTAGGACAGATCACAAGAAATGGAGCAATATAAAGTCCTCCAAATCAGGAGGTACAGTTTCACCCCTTACAGAGCAGCATAAATTCAGCTTTTAGTTCCCAAGATAACAAATACTTGGTTGCTAACATTGCACAGGTTGCATCACAGTGTGGAGCAGGACCTGCCTATGCCAACAGACATAGCCACTAGTCTATGGTGGAAAATATGAAGGCCACACAAATTTACCTAATATTATATATTGAGCAAAATAATGCACCAACTGTCACTGCCAATGCTGGAAGTAGCATTGTTCAAGGACCAAGACCAGCCTAGCTGCAGCATCCCAGGAATGTCAGAGCTTAGACAGCAAAGACTTCGGAGAACCAGAAACAAAAATTGCAATAGCCAAGTCACATGGTGATTTGGATGTGATTAGAGATTTCAAGAGAGCAGCAGCTTGTGCAGGTCTAGGTAGAGCAACTTGGAGCCCATCAGACAGAGTTGAGAGAAAGGCAGACAGTGTCAAAGCCAATATCTGCCAGTATAATGAAGTAGAAGAGTGATTTAAGGGAAATAAGCATATTGTGGAGAAGGAAACAGTTAAAAAAAGGGTTTAAGGGAGGAGGAAGTTCCTTCAGAAAGTAAGATTTTGGTGCAGGCTGGAAAGACAGTGAAGAGCAGAGGGAGGGTGGGGTTGGAGAGACACAACTGTGCTGTTCATGACACAGTTGGAGCAGCACATTTGGAGACCACTCTGAGCAACATTAAATTGAATGACATTCCCCAGGGACAATGAACCTTAGTGAGAAAGCCTGGATGTAACTCACTTAGAAAAACAGTGTGCAAATAGATATATGTTCCTGGAAAAAAAACCTACATTACTACTGGAATTAACTTATGTTAAATTTGTCAAGTTAAATGCCTCAGTGTTACTGGTTTCACCATATGTTTGCAATTTTTTTTCTTTCAGAGCACCTGGTATTTTTCTAGGATGTTCAGGTCATGCCCCTATTGTCTAACCATGACTAGCAACATTAAAACATTTCGCAACCAAATAAAGTCTGAAAGTTCTGTCTTAACTGGCTACATATTATTTTGTTTCTTTCTCTTTGTTCTTCAGATGTAGTTCAGAAAAGTGTGGCTCTCTTTATGAAATCAATCCCTCTTTAAACAACTGGGCTTCCTTTGTTTTTTAAGCTTAATCACTTTGCTGGGAATGTGACTTTGAATTGAAACATCATTATCAATGTTTTGCAGGGAAAGTAAAGTGTGTGAGAAGAGTTACAGTGGGTGTTGCTGGTCTAACAGTGCTGGGAAGACCAGGAAGCCTCTACAGCAACATGGGCTTGCTGCAGTTAATAAAGAGGGGCCTGACAGGCTGACACAAAAGCTCCTTCCCTCTTGTCAAGAAGCTGCCACTATCATCAGTGACTGGGAAGCAAATGTAAAGTTTCTCCTGTAGCTGAGAGAAATCAGTGAGCAGTAAAGAACAAGGCTATGTCAGTAATGCAGAGTGAGAGAGATGGATCAATTTATAAAGCAGGTGGTGCCAGGCAACATACATTCTGAAAATGACCAAAGCAAAATTACACACCTAGAAATAAGAAAGGTGGTTTGTATCATGCATTAATATTGGCTGGAAAATAATTGCTCTGCAGGGGACATTGTGTATAACTGATTGAACATGAGCTCCCAGTGATGTACTGTCATCTGAAGTATCACTGCTATTTTTTGATTCATAACTGCATACATATCTATGAGTCTGTGTAAGTCTTTGATGGGAATATAAACTTTATCCTTTGTCTAGACACAGTTGAAGGGTCTGCACAGCTCTCTCCATGGCCAAATAGAAGTCACTTGGTGACTACAGTCCAGCAATTGTGCTGCATCTGAAAGGTTTGAGCATATCTGCATGCTGCATGACAAATTTCATGAGTCTCCAAGTTCAAAATGACCTTTCTGCACCATGCACATGCTGATGGTGTTGAAGGACCCCTGAAATGGCAAAGATGACAGAGCTGGAGGTGGTGACCTACAGTTACCAGCAAAATTCCAGAGACTGTTCACCTGCACCAGTCTGGCACAACAGTAACAACTCTGCCACAAGTCAGGCTTTGTTGTAGAGCGACACAGCTAAAGTGCATCCAGATCTGTGTGGACCAGCAGATATGGCAATTTGATGGTTTGATCTCAAACAATCCATCCTTTGTTTCACTCCTTCTGTCAGAAGAGTTTTCTTCAGCAGGCAGAGCTAGTCTTGCACTTTCTAGTCTGATATTCCAGCTATTTCTCCTTTCTAGCTTTGCCTGTTAATTTTGGTGCCTCTCAGCTACCTAATGTGAGCCAAAGACATGCCCAGGAGTGAGGTGCCACCAAAACTGTGGATACAGCTCTCCCTGTGGCCATGGAGAGGTAGGGAGAGCAGCCAGGAAAGTTTTCTCAGACAAAGAGATAAAAGTTTGAGTAGCAGTATGGGTTCCACATGGATCTGCTCACCCCACTGTCACTCCAGGGCTCACCCAGCATCCATGGCAGCCTGTGCACCAGCCCATGCTGCTGCCTCCAGTGCAGAGCAGCTGGGCAGCAGGGAGGAGGTGACTGGGAGAGGGGTGTAAATCTCTGGTGGTTTTGGTACACCTCCATTGGGCAGGACTTACCTAAAACCACTGCCAGTCCTTCTCTGGGGAAATGCCCTAAAAGAAGGAGGTCCATGACAGATGTCCTTGCTCAGGGTCTCCTGCATAGACACCCATGCTGTGTAAAGAGGCCAAGTGACAAACTATCTTCCCCCTCTCCCCAAGTCTATCTTCCTCTGCAATGACAACTGCCTGCCCAAGTTCACTGCACACATCTCTACACAGACATTCCCATGTTCTCTAGTCAGAAAAAAGCAGAGTTTAGCCCAAAATTATGCCAGATGGAACCACCACTGACATTGCCCTGCCTTGAGACCTGTGATCCCTGCAACTCCCAAACCCCCATTCCACCGAGGCAGTGTTTCCATCCCACTGCCTGCCCCTGGTGGTTGTTGGGGAATTCCCATCTCCTCTGAGCAAACCAACTCTGGCAAGAGATAAAGTCAGGTTTTAAAGAACTACTGCCTTGTCTTACAAGCACAGAAAATCGATGCAGCTTGTCCTCAGTCACTAGATAGCCTGAGTATTCTTGTGATTTTTGTCTGAATGACACTCCTAAACTCCTCTCTGGATCTAACTGACAGCAATTTGAGGTTTAATATTTCACAGTTGGTATTTCCACATGGACTGGAACCAGGGATGGTATCCACCACACCTTCAGAGGACCAGCCAGGGTGTCAGTTCTCATGCCCACCTCTCCCTCATTCCCCCTGCAAAGCCAGACAGGTCCTGGAAGCAGGAGAGGTCAGGAGAAACACTCCTGCCTGGATGAGTGTGCCGAGGACCCACAGCCCCCAGGTACAGCACTGCTCGTCTGGGGCCCATGGCAGCTGCCTGGTTTCTCTCTCAGACAGTGTTCAGAGCAGTGTCTGAGCAGCACACACCATGCCAGAGTGGGTGACTGACAGTGATGCTCTCCAGCACTTCCTCCCTCACTCCTTGCTGTCAGTACTGGCAGCTGGAGCCCAGCTGTCCTGTCCCACCCTGACCTTGGAAACAGGCAGCACAGTTAAGCACTGAGCTTCTTTTTAGACCACACAGGCAATAATCTGGAAATGACTCATCTTTTTCTGGATACAGCCCTTCAGCAGAAGAGAGAAAATCCCTCTCCTTATCCAGGCTCATCCTCAACCTGGTGTCTGGCTTCATTGCATTCAACATGATAACAAACATCTGGCTGAATTTCTCTTCCCATCTGGGCTATTCCTGCATTTTCCCTGTCCCAGCTGACATTTCCTTCCACTCTTACTTTGCAAGGAATTCTTGTAATCCTTTCTACATATTTTGCAGAATGAAAGAGAATTAACGAGCACCTGTCTCCATCCTCTGCCTGTAACTACCTTTCTGCCTAATAGGTCTGGTGCTTCCTGTACCAAATTTAGGAGAAAAAGAAATAGAAACATGTTATACCAGAAGCTTGAGGTATCATACAGAAATTACAAATGCCAAATGGGTAGGGAGTCTTACTGAGGACAAGGCATATTCTTTTTGCTAATATTCAGAGGATTATTTGAACAAGTTAAACTCTCTGGAAGCACTAAAGACATACTATTCAAAGTTTTTTCTTCCCTCTAAAGAAGAGCTCTGCTTTTCTAGACTCTGTGTTAAAAACAGAAGATGAACTGGTTTGGGGTTTTTTTTTTGAAGATTGCTCTGACAGTATATTTCATAATACAACTGAGAATACAGGATGTAATATTTGGGATGTTTTTGTAATATTACGTAGTCTGAGCATCCAGAAGTTATATTTAGGGAACTGAGAGATATATATGAATGTAAAGGAAAATGTATGCAACATGGCATCAGGGAACAGCCAATGACTAGGAGACTTCAAGAATTCAGCACAGAAAAGAAAGGTGACTGTGGTTTCTAACCTGCAAGATTAGCAATAAGGATTTAGTGATCTGGATGCTCTTGAGATCATTATATGAGCACACAGACAAAATGAAAGATACTTTGATCTACAGTTCCCATTTAGGAAACCCTAAAATTAGCTACAGTATATCTGAGGTGCTGAGTGTATCTCATAGACCACTGAGCAGGTCTGTAATTAACTTTGGTTCTTTGAGTACTAAAGGACATGTGATTGATTATCATTCAGACAACAGGCCTAGAAAATGCAGCTCTGTCATGGATATATGAATATATAATGCTCCCTGCTAATTCTAGTTCAGTTATATGGTTAATATTTGGACAAATTGCTCAATTTTGGAAAACACTATTTTTAATTTCCGAGTTTAATATTAGGATACACTGGATAAAAATGTTCTGGGGAATGAAAACTAGCAGAAAGTGCTGAGGACACAAAGCAAAGCTCAGGATCAGAGCCAGGAGTTTCCATTCACAATCCTCACCCCAACCTAAGAATATTTTGGGGGACCTTCTCAAACCATCTCTGCCTAAGGGCCACCAAGTGATATGGTGCAAGGTTGCCTGACTCTCTGCATAGCTTTGTGTCTCCAGTCCAAAAGAGGCAGTGGACTGAGGTGAGGAAGGCATTAGGTGCACCCTGCTGCCACATTTGCCAAACACCATTTGAATATCTGGCAAGTTGAACAGTCCCCAGAAAGGCTCCCAGAGGTAAAAGTGGCTTGAAAAAAACCTTGGCAGAGCCCTGGAGCAGCCCATTGACTGGATCAATCTGAGGGAATGATTTAACTCCTTGTTATTAGACAACATTGAAAGTTTTACTGTATTTAACCAAAAAAAAAACTTTAGTGAAAGAGAGAAAATATTGAGGTTTCAATTCATTTTGCTGACCTTGGTCCCATTAAATCGTACACAGTTGCCAAGAAAGGTTCACAACTCCTCAGCACAGAAATCTTCTTTATATTACCACTAGGTGGCTCAAAATGAAAGAGCAAAATACATCACTGCTCAATCTATGATCAGAATAAGCACACATGACTCAAAGACTAGTACAACCTGTCTCATAATTGTCATGCTTCAAAATTTTCTATAAATTGTCAAGCTCCCCAGGTGAGTGGTAAATACTCACTTGAGAGAGCAGAGCTGTCATAGCCTCAGACACATTATAGCTCTTAAAGATAGATGTTGCTTGTGAATGTGTGGGAGAGCAACAGCCAAAAGAATAATTTGTATCTTTCTCCTTAAAATCAATTGCTACTGAGTGAAGTCACCAACTGACAGAGAGTGATGAAGGACGTTCAAAAGCATCTAAAGAGCAGCCTTAGCACCCTATTATACTTTAATTTATTTTAACAAATCATCTGAACGAGCAACTTGTTTTGTTTCATAGTGATTACCTTTATTTATAACTGTTAGCATCTTATGACTTGAGGTTTAACTTTCCATTACACATTGTTTTAGATTAAGGGCAAAGCTTGCAAATCAAACCCATCCTTACCTGAAAGTAACTTACTGATAGGCAAGACTCCTGGGTATAGATATATATCTGCAATCAATCAAACCTGCTGGCTTAACAGCACTTTGCTCTTTCCAGGTCAAGTAAAATAAATAGAAAGGACAGTTTCTGTAGAACTTCAAGAGGCAGATTATGTTATCTGCTAGCTTACAGCCAGCTATTATCCTACCACTGACATATGAATTGCCTCCTATTGAAGATAATGGGACTTGTTAAACTGGAGGGTGTCAGAAAGTGAGAGAGAGGGACATAGAAAGCATTTCTGTTTCCTCATAACTCAAATATGGCTAGTGTTGCATGTAAATCTCCCATTTCTTACATGAAGCAAGAGGGGTATGAACCACAATGAGTACCTCCTCACACTTCCCCTTGCCAATAAAACACTTTGACAGAAGCTGTGAGCTGGGCAGTTAAAATACACCTGGACAATATGCATGCTTTCATGTGGTGGCTCAGTGAGGTTGATTTCAGGATCCATGTGATTATCAGAGTCATAACTGAGAACTACTGAAAGAGAGAAGTCTCCCAGGGGACAGTACCCAGGCTGATACCAGATTCCCACCTACATAGTCTTCCTTGGCATCTCTAGAAGAATACAGCATGTGCTTGTTTTGCTCATCTTTCTTGTTTGACCAGGCATGCTCAGACCTAGGGCACTGTAGTCAGAAGCAGAGATGAAGCTGAGAGTCCTAAAATCTGCATCATGCTGCAGGACCTCAGCACACTGTTCCTTGGGCAAAGGGAGCTCACTGGAGCATACACCAACATACCTCAGGCCCTGGAAAGAAAATGTTCCTGGTTGTCTGTGCTGGTTTTAGCCAGGATGGAGTTAATTTTCTCAGTAGCTAGTGTAGTGCAGTCTTGGATTCAGAGTGAGAATACTGGTGCAGAGTCCACTTCAGGGTCCCTTTCCTAGTTTTCAAAGCCTTAATGTCTGCTTCTGCCTGCAGTGGCAAACGATTTGTCCTTCTCATGAAAACAAAAGAAAACAAGACAAGGCAATAAATACCTCATTAATCTGCTGATCAATAGGAGCAAAGTTATGACCAGGAAAGGCTGAACCTTCAGAGAAGCCAAAACAACTCCAAAACAAAGTAAAAATAGACACTAACTGGTATCAAACCCAATCAAAATATAAAACCCATCCCTGTGCTCCTGCTGGTGGAGTTGGCTTCAAGACCAGGTCACACTGCTGCTTCACAACATGAGTCTCGTTCTTCAGGAGGAGCAGGAAGGCATATCTCTGTCTTAAAAATCTTTTGAGTACTGTGAAACAGCACTATGGTAGATGTAGATGCTGGCTATAACCCACAAGTTTTCTTCTGAGATGTGTACATCTGGCCTGTAATATGTGTCTGACCTATCTGGGGAAAAACAAGTGCCACAGTTGATGGTTTCTCAGCCAGGCATCAAACTGGCAGGTCATATCCAGCTGACTGTGGGCTACAGTGTGGGCAGTCTGCCCACTGCAGGGGTACAGATATGTGTCTGCTCTGCCAGAAATGACAAGGAGTGCCCTGGTGCTCAACTGAAAGCTCTCCCACTCTGAGAAAGGAAGGTGAATACATATTCACTAGCAAAAAGTGAGAAAAGGTATGGAAAAATAAGGTTCATGGCTGACAATCTTCTCTTTTTCTTGTTCTTGTTCTTTTTCTTTTTTTTTCCTTGCTTCAAAGAGAAAGAGGGAACAGGCATTTTTATTTTCTGAAACGGGGAATGTCTGTTCCTACACCGCCACCTTCAGTCCTTTTTTGTTTATATCACCAAAACACACCACTTCGGATCCAGGAGGCAATATTTGAACATTTCTGGATAGTGTTAGCTGCCTGTCTTGCATTTGAACATATTCTGGACTGACAAAGCAATCAGTTATTTGCTGAGAAGGTAATGCATAAGTAGGAGTAAGGAGTGGTACATTGAACCAGTGTATTGCAGAGAAAGTGGGTTTTTACCCAAACAAATCTGGTAGGTTCAGTGTATGTTGTATATAAGATATGGACCTATGAATCTTAATGTCTATTGTGATAATAAGAATGACATAAGCAATAACCAATACAGGTGCTTCTATCAGAGGATCAACCAATGGAGTTATCCAACAATCATGACAAACATACTGTCAGTTTGGTTACACTGACAAGGTCATATGCAGCTTGACAGTTCAATGAATAAGCTTATCCTCTCAACTAATAAATTGTACATCCAGATACTTCAGTGCAACTATAGTAACTGTTTTGTTAATGAATGCATAAACAGAATCTACAAAGAATGTGAAATACATTATTGTTCATTTCTGTAATCAAAGCTGGTCTTTATATGGGAATATCTCGTAAATAGCTTTATTTAAGTCAAAGAAGAACCACGTTCACATTTCCAGTATATAAATCTGGTGTCACACTCTTCCTCACATCACATACAGACTAGAGTATCTCTAGTTAGCTTCACAGAAAATAGGATTTTTGAAGTTCAGTAAGCAGACATGTTCACATCAGCTCTTGTGCTGTGCTCACAGGGTGTTCTGCCCAGGCATTCAAGCTGATGGTGCATGCTCACTGACTGCATCATGGGCTGACAGGGACCAGGTGACCTTCAAAAGGCCACAACATACGGAAAGCAGAAGGTCCTGCCTCATGGCAGAGCCTCCCTGGGAGGTTTTGTGCCCAGTGCTGACCATTGCCAGAGTTTATGTCTTCTCTGGAGTGATGAGAGGAGCTACCTCTTCAACATCCTGAGCTCTCAGAGGCAGCATGAATATCTTCTTGCAGTCCTGTGCTAGCACAAGAGGCTGAGGCCAGAGTTGTCAAATTCCTGTAGCCAAGCACCAAGGGTGAGGGTAGAAAGGATCTGTTGTTCACTCACCTGTGAAGAAAGGAAGTTGGCAGGATGTTTCCAAGGAGCCTGGAAAGGGAAAGACATGCATCCCCATGCCTTAGGTTTTCCTAAGGCCAGAAAAGAGAGAAGTCAAGGGGATGCTGGTTTGGTAGTTGGCTGCAAGAACTCTCTGTGGCCTATGTTTTGTGCCTGCATGTGTGTGTGCATGTTATTGATGTAAACTTCTTCAGAGTGCAAAAATGGCTTCTGGTCCTTGCCAGAAATAAAGGTGGGATTCAGTTTGATATTGAGGTATCTAAATTCAAGCACCTCATCACAAATCTTTATTTGTGAGCTGGACATCTCAGTTCCCATTGCAGTCAGTGGAGACCTAAGCTGCAAAGCACCGGTGTCCGATGTCATGGAGATTCCCTGGAGTTTTGAGGCTGGCCTCCAGTTGCTGCTCCAGAGGACCTAATGTCTCCTGTAGGTCCTGTGTCACATCTGCAAGCCCCATCTTGATGCTTAAGGTAGCCTCAGGTATCTCAGAGTTACCACTTACCACTATTAGTAAGAGGACAACTGAACGGAACTTCTTGGTGTCTTCCTCACTGTAGGCAGACTCAGTCTCCAGACCCCACTATCTCTGCTGAATATGCCTCCCCAGGGTTTTGTAGACTCGATCTTCACCCTCGATAATGGGAGCTTAGAGCTCTCATCTACACATAGACTACATGACTAATTTCAGTGTCCCAGGTTGAGTCCTGCCCAAAGTGTTTATCACTTGGCAATGCACATTGTCTCTCATGGCTCAGTTCCATGAGGAAGCTGTAAAAACCCAGTTGCAGCATGCACAGAGGAAGGATCTTGCCTTCCCTGTCTCCCAAGGGATCTGTGCAGCCAAGTCTGGGTGCTGGGGACCTCTGCTGCAACAAAAGTCCAGGGAAAGACTGAGCCTGAGATGATCACAGGAGGGAAGGCACGGGTTGCTGCTTGTCCTGACCTCAGGAAACCCACTGGGAGCTCAGCCAGTGGCACTTTGCTTGTTTCAAACTTAGGCAAGCTCCAGGGAAGCAGTGGGACCAGCTTGGGAATCCAGAGGTCCAGGAAATTGAAAAAGAGGCTTTTTCCCTGCTTTTGCTACTGGCAATTATGAACAGGAGCAAGCAGGGTCAGTTGGGCAAAGCTGCATGATAGGTCACACAGAAAGCACTTCTGTTGCTGGTAATGCCAAAGCATTGTAGGATAGGAGAGCCCAAGGACACTCAGTGCTGCTTTGTGTGGACACATCTGGGGCATGTGGGAAGTATGGCAAGGGCCTGAAATGTGCATGTGAACTCTAGATTGAGATGCCTTTCTCAATCTGTCCTCAGGAGAAATCTGATAAAGCAGTACACACATGGTCAATGAGACTGTGACTTCAAACCTCATGCATGTGCCTTTTTCTAGCTAATAAATTAATGTCTTAGTTGTCTCCTGCCTTGAAGCTAGCATAGCTATGTGCATGTACAAATGAAAGTGAGACACTGTAATTTCTATTTACTAGCATTTTATGCCTACACTACCCAGCATAAGTGGTTGAAAAAAAGGTTTCTGGCACTGTTAGTTCAGACCTTAATGCAACTGCATCAAAGCTGACTTCTTCTAATGGACTGAAACACTGAAGTATTTATTTTAGTTTAAATAATTTAGAAACTGAACCTGGAAATGGAAGCACTTCACCCAAATGTGGCACATATTGCCAGAAGAGCTGCCAAGGCTCAGTCATTTCCTCCCAGCAGCAAGTGCCAAGGCACCAGGTGACACAGCCCCAGCATGTGTGTTGGTAATCCCTGGATTTCAGTCCCCACACAGTTTCCCAAGTGCACTGTTTTATCCCATTGTGTTGTAAGGAAATGACTTCACATGGATTCTACTGATGATTGCATGAAAAAAAGTTAAGGTTTTCTTGCCTGCCAGTAATAAAAGAATTTCTCACAGTATATTGCTAGCAATGTTCCACACTCAGGGTGGGGCTCCTAAGAAGTGCATCCAGGGATCATTACTTCCAGAGGAGTGACCTTTCTCTTTGTTTGCCTCTCTCTATCAAAAAGTAGAACAGATTTTTGTTTGCTTCTGCCTCCAAAGTATGCCATTAAAATATCCATATATTTGCTATGAAAATGAAGTTCTGTTCTAATATTTTTATATAAAACATGTCATTCATATATGGCATCTGGTGTAAACTATTTTAAGACCATATTTCGAAAAAGGACTGAAATGTCTGTATCTACTGCTTTAAGGCTCTCTCATTGATAAAAGGTTTATTTGCATTTCTCCTGCCAAGTACATTCTGAACTCCCCAGCACAAAACCCCTGCCTGCTAATTGACATGGTATTTGAGCTTCAGATTAATATCCTCCCATTGTTCTTTTGACAAGACGCTAATGACCCAAATAAAGAAGCTTTGCCTGGGAGGAAACTCATAAAACATGAATTGGAGAGCCAGTCCCTAAATAGAAGTAGCTCAGATTGTATATACAGTCCATCACAGTATTAATGAAGTTCTCATCTAGGAAAAATGAGTGCACCCACTTCCTGCTGGAGACATTCATCCACCTTCAACTCAGCCCACTTGCTTCTTGGAACTGACATTAGTTCTAAAGCAAACTGATGATCTGAAGCAGAGTGATTGCTTGAGTTTCATTTGGTTTTGTTTTTATCAAGGCAGGAATTAAGGGCATGGTGGGAGAAGAGAAGCCAAATGTTATTTCCTTAATTTCTCAGTAAAAAGTAAAATGAGTAAAGTGAACACAAGCAAATCCATTTAAGCACAAAAGCAAGACATTCTAGGAGAGCACAAATGAGAGCTTATATAAGAGACATTACACGCCTCATTATGGAATTCAAAATATTTGACAAGGCAAAGCCTGTTGAGATCTGTAAATAAAGTATGAATGTTGGTGCTCCAAGGCAAAAAAACTGAGAACAAGCAGATACCAAAAGATACAAAGGTGAGTTTAAGCTCCTCCATCTAAAGTATTTTAAAATATTCTAAAGGTTCTCAAGTTTTTCGGTGACATCTTGTTCATTCAGCATAGCAAAATGCTGAGCAAGTGAGAAGTACAAGGCAAACCTGATAGCTCAGAATGTAGAAACACTTCAGTGAAACAATTACCTTGGTATGTTAAGTGTCACTGTCCAACGTAAAGCTATCTGGCTGGGGCTTAAATGAGTGCAAGAGGAATTTATTAGCATTTTTATGAAGAATAAATACATTCTTGGTTATCACTTAGCAGCAAGGTGATACTGATAAATAAAGGTCTAATGGATGGAAGAATCTCTTCACTGAATCTCATTTGTGCAAGGCTGCTGAGTGAGCAGATCTGCTCACTTCGGTGGGACAGCAAAGGTCTGTATCCCTTCCACTTTTTTACACATTCAAAGCCCAGAAAACCCAGCTATCTCAGCGAGAAGAGACAGCAGCACACTAAAGAACAGCACATTTACACCCTGACTACAGCCTGGTGTTGTCATTCCCAAAGACATCAGAAACAGCTCCTAATCTCTCAAAATGTAATCAAAACTGAGTTTCAACAGAGATTAGCTGAAAGCTCAGCTCAAGGGCACTTTTTGAAGATGAAGGGCTCAACAAAAGTCGTTGGCTTGCAAAATTCAAACCTGCTGCAACATAATATGAGCAACAATTTTAAAGTACTGACAAAGTACTTAAACTGATGAAACTGTTTCATTATTGGTAGAAAAAAATAGGCCGTATCTTTAATTGTAATAGAGCTTTTGCTTTTCATTTTTAAAAAGTGCTCATTTGTCCAGCAGAAGATAACTTAGCATTCTATTTCTATACCAGTTACAGTACCAGACAGCAGAGCACTAACGGTAAACCAGCACATATCAGATACCACACAGATTTACCTTATTGTAATAATTTTATATTACACTCACATAAATAATCCACTTGTACTATCAGCAATCTAATATTTCTCTATTTATCATGCTTTTACAAGAGGTTACCACTAATACTAGTACATAAATTAAGCACACTCACAAGTCTCTTGATAAAGGAAAATAATCTGCCCAAAATAAAAAACTTCTGGTGTTATATTTGGTATACAGTTCAGACTTACTGTCATTTGTCTGTTTCTTATGTAGCAACCAAAGAAATATTCCCTGCAAAGCCTGTTATGTAAAGAGAGATGTAGAAAGATGTATGCACTGTGCAGCAGAATAAAATGAATATAAAATTTTGCTGCAGGAAGCCTGTGAGAGAAATGCTTGAATTTCATCATTAACTTGGATTTGGAAGCCCAGGTCATTCAACTTGTCATAGGTCAAACAGGTCAGGACTGTGACCCCGACAGGAGGAGGAAGTGAGTATAAGCTGGACAGATTGCTTTGTCCTCCTCTCCCTTCCCAAGGCAAGAGAAACATCAAAAATGTTTCATCCTGTGTCAGGGTTTGGTAGGAGCTCCT
>NW_008686578.1:0-659 GCF_000695815.1 Acanthisitta chloris | reverse complement strand
AGATGAGATGAGATGAGGAGATGAGGAGATGAGATTATGATGAGATTGAGATGAGATGAGATGATGAGATGATGAGGATATGAGATGATGAGATGATGATGATGATGATGATGATGATGATGATGGTATGATATTGACAAGATGATGAGATGATATGAGATGATGAGGAGATGAGATGATGATGACGAGATGATGACAAGATGATGATGAGATGATGATGAGATGAGGAGGAGATGATGAGAAGATGATGAGATGAGATATGGAGATGAGATGATGAGATGATGATTATGAGATGATGATGATGACGATGATGATGAGATGATGATGATTATGATGATTATGATGATATGATGATGATGATGATGATGATGATGATGAGATGATATTGATGAGATGATGAGATGATGATTATGAGATGATGAGTAGATGAGGAGATGAGATGATGAGATGAGATGATGAGATGATGATGATGAGATGATGATGAGATGGAGATGAGGAGATGAGGATGATGATGATGAGATGATGAGATGATGAGATGATATGAGATGATGAGGAGATGAGGAGATGAATGAGGAGATGAGACAATGAGACGAGGAGATGAGGATGAGATGAGGAGATGAAAGGAGAGGAGAGATATGAGATATGAGATAGATATGAGA
>NW_008686577.1:0-27835 GCF_000695815.1 Acanthisitta chloris | reverse complement strand
CATCTCCCCTGCACTGGTGCTGGGCTGCCTGGGAGGAGCAGAGCTGATGAATCAGTGCAAATGAGCAGCAGGAGCCTCTCCAGTGCTGTGAGGAAGCGTCTGGGGCTGCTGGAGGAGCAGTCACAAGCTCACACGTCCGGGCTAGACGTGAGCTAAGCGTGTCAGGGAACGTGATGGGACACGAGACCTTCCTGTCTCTCAGCAAATGGAGTGAAAACAAACATTAGCTTCATGATGTGAGGCTGGTTCTGGCTTCTCTCGCTCTCATTAATGCCAGCAGCAAATGTGCTGCCACGAGGCTATGGAAATGTTGGTGTGGGGTGAGGGGAACAGCTAAAATATGGGACAGTGGTTCAAACAACAAGGGGAGGGTCACTCCACCACCCTGAGCAGGGAATCAAGTGAAGTATCTCTATATCACAGCTGCTCCTCATGCCAAGAGAAGCTCTGCAAAGCCTCTGACTGCAGAGCAAAGTTACTTCAGCAAACAAGGACAATTAGGTGTAATTGTTCTTATTTACCACTAATGTTCTGAGCTTCTCTTGTGAAAGGACATTTTGAGACATCAAATTGAGGAGCAGAAAAAAAAAAAAAATCACCACAAGAAATGAATGAGGAATTTTAGAGAAAAATTAATGGTTAGTAAATAAATGAAAAGCACCTTAGTGTTCACATGTGCTAGGGAACAAGGATGAGTAATGAGGAAACTTGCACAAAATTAAACTGTGGGTTGTTTTGTGCCACAATGATTAAAAAAAACAGGAGAGTCAAACAGTTGGGGAATTTATATGCAATGAAGAAATGAATCAGTTCTATTTTCTCCAGAGGAATCAAAGCAAACAAGAGCAAGGCTTGGATCTGGGCACAGAGCATTGCTTCCAAACCTCAGCTGCTCCAAAGCAGGAAATATTTGCAGTGGGGAGTATGATTTGAGGAATGAAATGGGAGTGGGAGGGGGAGAAAACAGCTCTGCTGATAGTAGCAAAGCCCATCAGTGTTTTATCTTGCTGGTGGGGAGTGATGCTCTGAGCAGAAGGAAATGAGAATGTCACAGGAGGACAACACCTGGAGGAGAAATGATTGCTTCATTGGCTCTCAATGCTTCTGATGTGCCCTCTGGGCAAGGGGAATGGGAGCTACAAATCCAAACAGCATCCTGAGGAATGGGGGGGAATTAGTGCCTCTGTGTCCAGCCTGGATCCCCACACTGCCCCCAGGGAGGGCTGTGATCTGTGGGCATCCCTTTCCTCTCACCCACACTGTTCCTCCTCTCTGGCTTCAATCCCAGCACAAGAAACATCCTCCTGGCACAAAGCTCATCCACGAGCAGACCCATCATGTGGCCACTGCATAATGCTCTTGGCAAGGTGCTAAATCACCTGAGGCACATGAGCCCAGGGCCATTAGCTCCTGCCCAAAGCTGTCTGAGGAGGTGTGAAAGGGGATGGCAGGAGAATGGCAAATTCCAGACTGTGGAGCCTCTTCCCTGGGCAGCCCAGGGAAATGCTCTTTCCTTCCCTCCTTCAACAGGCTGAGAGAGTTGGGGCTGTTGAAGAGAAGGTTGTGTGGAGACCTCAGAGCACCTGCAGGAGCTGAAGAGGCTCCAGGGAAGCTGCAGAGGGACTTGGTTAGAAACTTCAGGGACAGGACAAGGAGTAATGGGGAGAAATACTCCACCTCCACAGATATCCCAAATCCTGTCTCAGGCTGCTCTGTACTGGTCCTTGTGTCCTCCCAGTGCCTGCACCAGTCAGCACATGGACTATTGAGATGTTCCCCGTTGATCTCCTGCTGCCTGGCTGTGTTGTCCAGCTTGGCAGATTCTGTCCTGTCCCTGCTCTGGTTCGTGTGAAGCAGGAGCAGGCTGTAATGCCAGCAGACAGCTGACCTGACAGCTATCTCAGCTCACTGCTTTGTCCAGCAAAAGAGCAGTAATTGCTTAGCTCAGTGAGCAAACTGACAAACCTGACTGCTGCTTGTCCCAAAAGCTCTGGCAGGAGAGGCAGAGACACTCTGAGTTGGTATTCACAATGAAACCCTAATGCTTTGCTCTTTCATGCTTGTGTTCCTGTGTCTCGAATCAAAGGTTGTGGTTTTCCCAGTGGATTTTCACTTGGAACCAGAGGGTCAAAGCCTTGGAATGGCACATGCTCTGCTCTGGCTGTAGGGACAGACTCCTCAGCCTGGTCCTGCTGCACCCCCAAGTCTCAAATGAGGCAGAGTGGAGCCTTCAGCCTCTGTTAGGGAGCAGTTCTGCCCTGTCTGCCCACCCTAACATCACTTCCACCCTCCTTTCCAGACATCCCACTCCCAGGAAAGCAGGAGATCCTGAGTCCTGCCCAACCAGGCTGAGGGCAAAGAGACAATCTTACAAAGGATTAAATAAAACCACTTTGCCAAAGCCCAAAGTGCCTCCTACAAACCCTCTGGAGTTGTTCAACCCCTTTGATTCCTCACAGCAACAGCACAATCCTTCACAACCCATCATGGAGCTCCCAGGTTCTTCTTTGCTTCTACTGAATTATAGGGTCCCAGGATGGTTTGGGTTGGAAGGACCTTAAATCTCACCCAGTGCCACCCCTGCCATGGGAAGGGACACCTTTCTCTAGACCAGGTTGCTCAGAGTCCCATCTGACCTCGCCTGGAACACTAGCCACAGCTGCTCTGGGCAATGTGTTGCAGGACCTGCATCCACCTTCCTGCAGGTCTGAGTGTGGCAAATACACTGAGAAGTTTTCTATTGATGGCAGAGAAATTCTCCTCTCCTGTGCTGCCCCAGATCTCCCTCCCAGGGCTGAGGAGCTGTGGGATGGGAGAGGCAGGAGGAGACAGAGGAATGTTCAGTGGCCTCAGCGTAGGAGAAGATGCTCCAGGCATACAAACCCAAAGACTAATTAAAATGAATGAGAATTATTTTTATCTCCTCAACCAATTGTACAATCACATTTTAATTAAAATAATTTGAAAACATTTCACTCTTTTTTTTTTTTTTTTATTCCTTGGTGATTTTTCTAATGTATATCCTCATGCACTTATCAAAACCAGACAAAGAGCCTGCAATGACTTTTCTCTTTTCCTAAAAGGCTTTTAGTGGCAGGAAATTAAGATCTATGTATGTATATAAGGATTCTGGGCAGCAAGACAGCCCTGAGTTAGAAAGGCTGTGTCTGGCTGAGGTGTGTTTTTTTTGCATTTAAGTAGTTTTTGATGTTGTAAAGGCATTAGCAGCTCCTAGAAACTTTTGAGTGAAAAATAATTGGAAGGCTCAATGCACTGAGGACATGTGCTGGGGCAGCTCCTGGAGTCTCTTTGCACCTCTTCTGCCTCTTTTTAGGGAGTTTCTGTGCCCTCTATGCAGATTAAATCACTGCTGTTATTCCTTCCCTGTTGTTCAGGCAGGTGTAGAAGATGTGGAGTTTGGGGTGGAAGGAGCAGACCAGGAAGGATGACTGGAATAGAGAGAAAGGGGAAAAGAGTGGGGAAATGAGAGTGGGTTCCAGCTCTGCTTGGCCTTCCTCCTCCTGGCAGCTGAATGCTGTGTTCCTTCACCCCGACAGAGTATGAAGGACCAGGTTCCTCATCAAATTATACCTAAATACCTGTGTCCCTGTGGCCCACTGAGTTCCTGGGAAGAGCTGAAGTTCCTTCATCTTTCCTGAGCCAGAGCCCTGACCATCACTTCTGACCAGAGTGAACTTGAACCCTGGAGGACTAATACTCCACTCACCTCATCCCATTGATTAGCAGTGAGTTCATTAAGAAGTAAAAGGACAGGAGAGTGACTGATCTCATTTGGCCCAGCAGAATTCAAAGGGCTCCAAAGCCCATGAACCAATTTCATTAGATTGCTGTCTCCTGTGTCAATACCATTCCAGCTCTGCTCCTTCATCACTTCTTTTCTTCCCAGGATTGCTTGATCTGTGGCTGCTGATGAGCTCTGGGAGAGAAGGGGTTTGTGCTGGTGGAGGAATGACACATCCTGGCACAAATGAGCTCATCAGCCACAGGGATGAAATGTCTCTGCCTTTAGACCTCCTCTCTGGGCTCACAGAGTGTCTGTGCTGTGCCAGTGACTTCCCTGGAACTGAGCTAGACCAGCACAAGGTCTGTTGTTTCCCTCACAAGTCCCACCACCCAGCTGGGGTGTCACACCTGAGAGCATCAACACAGGGAGGGAGGGAGGAGGGAGGTGCTGGGGTGTGAATTATGGGGTATGATTAGAGGCTGTTCCTTGTAGCTGCTGTAGCTGTGGCAGCTGAGGGGCCTTAATTACAGAGATTAAAGGGAAAAAAACCCTGAGAGCTGCTCAGCAAATGATACAGAAAACAAGCAAACTGGCATGGTGCCTGGGAAACCATCTGAGCAGGGCTGTGCTGGCACAGACTTGGGGAATGGCAAAGCCAGGGGCTCTTCTGGGGAGGAAGACCATGGTAGGAACCTGAGCTTCAGCAGCTGGAAGAGAGCAGGGACAGTCAGAAAGAGGAGACAGTCAGTGCTGAGGTGAGGAGAGTGGTGAGCCAAGCTCAGGCTGCAGAGGAACCAGAGAGGGACTCTTGGTTAGGAGCTGCAGGGACAGGACACGAGTGATGGGGGTAAACTGAAAGAGGGAAATTTGGATGAGATATTAAGAATCCAAGTCATTAATGAAGGGCCATTCCCATCGGTGTGAACAGAGCCCTTTGTCCCTATCACTTCTGCTCAGCCCCACTGTCCCCAGCTCTGCCAGGGCCCCCAGACTCTGGGCTGGAGCCTGTTTCTCACATTGTGAGTAGAAAGAAAGGACAAAAAGGAATCAATTTGTCAGAAACATCTTAATGAGCTGTTGAAGACAACTCAGCCAAGGGACTGATGACCTCCCAGGTTAATTAACCTGCAGCAGAACCTGATGTCTTCTCTTCATTCTGCCTGTCTCATTTTTTTTTCTCTCACAGCCAGCCAAGCTCTCCTTTAGCCTTGGATGATGAGCTGCTCCTTGTGTGACATCTCCAGGTGCTTTCATGCTTTCCTCATCCTCTGCTGAGCAGATCTGGCCCTGGACAGGAGTGCCAGGAGCCAGAATCCCTCCCAGCTAGCTTCATGCTTCATTTTTCATGGCAGTGTGATTGCAGCTGGCAGGAGCTCTGTGCCTCCCAGCCTGCTGCTGTCCTGTCTCACACAACTGCCAGCACAGCCCTGATGCCACCAGGAAGGAGCCTCGGGGCTAAAGCAGCTCTTCCACAGGGAAGTGCCATGTGGGACAGTGACAGGAAGGAGCACACAGAGCCCCAGGATGGGAGAGCTGAGCCATGACAAGGAGAGACTCTTGTAAACACCCAGAGTGGCCTCTGTGGTCTGGTGACGTTGTAGGTCTCTGTGGAAAGAGGAGCAAGGGCTAAACCACTGAATCTGCAGGTGGATCTTCCCCTTTCTTAGGAATATTATGGGCAGAATATGGATATTCCCTGTTGTGGACAGATTTAGGTCCCTTTCATCAAACCTTTGAGGAATCAGGCATGAGAACATAGAGTAGGACCATGGAGTTGGGCAAGGATGGGAAGGGTCAAACTCCTGAGGAACCTCTGGGACCAGGCAGTGAGTTCTGAGCTTCTCCAGGAGATCCTCCAGCTCAGCCAGATCCCTTGGGAGAGCTCAGCCCTTCCAAACAGACCCAGGGGATATTTCCACAGGAGGAGGCTGTGTAGCTGAGTGAAGCTAACACCCCAGGGTGACACCTTTTTGCCAGGGACAGAGGCTCCACTATTTTTAAGCTGCAAGTGTGACTGGGAATGGAGAAGAACATGTGCTGCAAAGAGGAGCAGAGTTGCACCATCCACTTGCTGTTGACAATTTATCTCTCAGCTTCCTCCTCCACCTCCTCTGTTGCACTGACTGAAAGGCTCCCAGTGCCCAGGAATTCCTCTCTCCTTCATGCCTAGTTGATGTACTCCAGTTGATGTTTGCACAGATAGATCATGCATAATCAGTTCTTTTTTTTTTTTTTTTTCCCAGAGGGGAAGAAAGAACAAATTAAATGATCAGAAACAAAGTGGAGGAAATGTTCAGAGAAGGTGACATGTCCTTTTTTCTCCAGTGACAATCACATCCACAGATCTTTGGGTGAAAGGACATGGTCAGGTAGAAAAAGGACATGTCCAGGTGGTGAAAGGACATGTCCAGGTGGTGAAAGCAGACCAGTCCAATCCCTTGAATGGGAATGAGGTTGTGGATCCTTTATCTGGGAAGAGTCACCAGGCTGTGAGCCATGAGCCAAATTCAGTCCCTCGAGGGCTCTCCAGGCTCCCTGCACTGAGCTCTCCATTCAGAGCCTCCCTGAGCAGCATTGGAGGAAGCAGAACTCAACCTCCTCCTCACACTCAGCAGCTGCAGGACCTGAGCCTTGCAGTGCAGTGACCCCAGAGCAGCTGGAGCAGCTGGATCAGACCATCCCCTCTGGATAATGACAGAGAACCATGCCCTGCCCTCCTCGAGCCCTGGCTCTGCTTCCCTCACAGCTGCATTTTCCAGCTCACTCAGGGAGGATTTGATTTTAATAACAAAGGGTTTGTTAAACCTGACCAGTTGCATCCAATCTCATTGATTGCCATATTTTCCTCTCCAGTCAGAACAAACGGATTTTTCAGCAGACCAAGGGGCCAGTTGAGTTTTCTCCTGCTCTAGTTGCATTCAAAACCTGCCAGGATCATATCTTCATGCAAAGTTACAGCTTGAAAAGCCCTAAAAGATAGAACTCAGTGCTGGAAGTTGTCATTTGTTTTCAGCTTAAAACAACCAAAATCCCCTTAAATGAGGCTTTGGGTCATTCTGGAAAATGAATGTTCCTAGAATGTTTTTCCCATGCTAAAAACCTCAGTAAATGAGACATATTAATAACCTACAGATTATGGTTGTGTGGAGACCTCAGAGCACCTTGCAGGAGCTGAAGGGGCTCCAGGGAAGTCTCAGAGGGACTTGGATAGAAACTGCAGGGACAGGACAAGGGGTGAAGGATTCAAATTAAAGGAGGGAAAATTTAGGTGAGGCATTAGGCAGAAGTTGAAGGAGGAACATCTCCTCAAGCATCTCCCTGCCCTCACCTCTGCACACCTCTGGGATCTCTAAGGTCCCATCCAGTCTGAGCAGACCAACTTCTTCTGGAGGTTTGATGGCTAGACATCATTTTTGGGCCATGCTCTACCCTGCTGTAACCAGCTTTGCTCTCTGTCTGCTCTGTGCCAATCTCCCTGTGCATCCTGGAGCTACGTAAATTACACACAGAGCAGAGAAATATCACCTCAGCCATTTAAATGGTTTTACTCTTTCTTCTCTTTGTCATCTGAGGCTGCAGCAGACAAAGCCTGCCCAGGACTCTCATTCTGCAAGCTTCACTTAGCAGAGAAATGGGTTTATTTGTGTTTGGGGTTTGAATTGCAGCTAATGACTTGCAGAGCTCTGGGTTTGCCATTCCAGTTTGTTGGATTCTATTAGTGGAGTCCTGATGAGCATCTCTCACCTCTGCTCGGGACAAAGCTCCTGACTTCAGGGAGGGAGTTTGGGCTCGTCCCTTTGTCCTCTACAAGCTGCAGTATCAATGTCTGATCCTGGAATGGCAATGCAGAGATACTTCTCCCTGCCCTGAGCACACAGCTGTGCTGGGAGAAGACTCTGGACATGTTTGGAGCAGGAGGAGAACCCACAGAATTCAGCACATCCACAGGCTGACAAATCTCCCTGACCAGGAGAAATATCCTGGAAACACTTTGCCCCTGTGCTGGTCTCAGCTCAGAGAAACAGCCTGAACTCACCTCTCTGAGATCCACCTGCAAAACATTGCAGCCCCCAAAGCTTCAGAGCCACTTGCTAAAAAATCTGGCACTTTCCTTTCGAAACATGTGATTTTTTTAATGGAAAGTTTGTCAGATGCTCATTTTTTCACTCCTTTCTGAGCTCTGGAGCTGGAGGGGAGGTGTTATTTTTAAGTTGCTGGTTTTTCTCAGCAGTGCTGGGAGCTCCTGAGCTGAAAACTGAATCTCATCACATGCCTTAGAGTCTGGAAACTTTAATAAAACTCTAGCTACTCCTCAACTCCCAAAGCCACTTGGAGAGGTGAACTCTGACTGCAGGAATCAGCTCAGGAAACCTTCTCCTAAATTCTGAAAAGCTATTTTTGCTGTCAGCTTCAGGTTTCTCTGGATAAGAGACAATCTATGAATCTGTTTCAGTTGTGTTTGTTGGTCATTTAACCCAATCCTGCTGTAAGGAATGTGAAGGGGATAAGGAGTGTCATACAGTCTGGGAAATCTGTCACTCTTCTCTGACTGTGAGGAATGTGCAGTAAGCTCAGTGTCCTGATATTATGCTCACATGGACTCCTGAAGGGATGAGAGGAGGTGAGTACACTCACAGGGCTGACCTGAACCTCATCCATGGCCTCTTGAGCTCTGCAGGACCTTCTGGTGGGGCCAAACCTCCCTACACTCCCTGTCTTGCCTCTCAGGGATTGAATCTCCACCTTGCCCATGTTTTCTGGCTCATATGAACAAGCTGAGCCCCAGTGGGACTGGAACAGGCAGTGCATGGACTCAGTGCCTGGGAGGAGCAGAAGGGCAGTGCTGCTTGTCATCTCAGGTGTCTCCTGAGGGACACATGGACCAGACCAGCACTGCACATGGCCTGATGTGGCCTTTGGAGCTCAGGCCTGGATGGCCACGTGTCAGCTCTGTTCCCCTGGGACACATCACAGCTGATACTTGCATGGCTGTTCCTAATTCCTCAGAAACTCAGAGGAAAGGAGGGCAGAGAAACAGCAAGGAAAGAAAGAGAGAAAGCAGATGAAAGTTGGCATTTCTCTCTCGAGGCAATGCAGGAAATCAAGCAGAGTCCTCCTCCTTCACTCCCCTCCTTTTCTCTTTAGGAATTAACAGAGTTGTTTCCTTTCTGGGCCTAGAAGATGCTTTTGTGCCCAAAAAAAAAAAAGTATAATCTAGTGTTTCATTTGTGGCTGACAGCTCCTCAAGTGTGCAGGGAGCTGTTCCTTCTGCTCCAGCACTTCCACATCATGACTGGCACTGGAGCCCAGGCTGGGCAGGACTCCACTCTGGTCCCAGACATCTCCCTCAGCTGCCTCAGGCACTTAGAGCCAGAAATAATGCTGGGACAAAGGCAGTGGCAGCTTTAGTGCTGAGCTTTTAGGAGGACTAGAGTTATCCAGCTCTTACAACAACAGATTGGGAGTGATTTCCAGCAAAGGGTTTGTGCTCTGTCTGCTTTGCTCAAGTGCCTCAGAAAGTGGTGGCAAAGAAGGACATGGAGCTGCTGGAGTGACTCCAGAGGAAGGTTGAAAAGATGTGCCAAGGGCTGGAGCAGCTCTGCTATGAGCCAGGCTGGGAGAGCTGGAGGTGTTCAGCCTGGAGAGGCGAAAATACAGGGAGACCTCAAAGCTCCTTCCAGTCTCTAAAGAGGCTCCAAGAGAGCTGCAGAGGAGCTTGGGACAAGGGATGGAGGGACAGGACACAGGGAATGGCTTCAGGAAAAGCTGAAGTGCCTGTTTCATTTCTTGGCCACACATGCAGCAGCATTTAGACACTTAGAGCCTCCATTTCCTTCGGTGGGTGGAACTAAAGCAGGAGCTCCTGTGTGTCCCTGGAGCAAAGATTCCCAGACATTGCTCCAGAGCTGAAAGCTGGGAAGAACCCAATGAGTAGTACATGTCTTCCATGGAGTATGTACTGAATGCCAAGTGGAACTGCCCTAAACCCTTTAAATTCCCCATCCATCCACTGCCTGAACCAGCTCAGCTCAGGGCTGAGCCAACTGGCTGAATCTCCATTCCCTGGCTCACACTGTGGGGCTAAATATATCCAAGCCTGCAGCCTCCTTCCAGAGCAGGCAAGGAAAAGCTAAGTAAGATGGAATGACTGAAGGGCCTGAACATTCCCAACAGTGATTGCTCCTCAGGTTATGAAATCCAGGCGACATTTATGAGGCTAATACCAATATTGATGTTTGCAGAGACATTTGTTCAGTGCTGAAGTAAATACCTTCCAGATCAATAGACACAACTGCAGCTGAGGCTTCGCTCTGGGTAAGGTTTATATTTAGAGGAGAAGTGGAAATGCCTTTTCTGCTTTATTTCTTGCCTCCTTGGGAAGTTTCAGGGGGTGAATCATGAATGGGCCTTGGTGGAGGCAGAAGGTGGAGGAGGCAGAGACAGGAACCATCTCTGGCCAAGGTTTTACTGGGCAACATGTGATTATTTATTGTTTCCTGCACTTCCCCAAATTGTTTCATAAATCAATACAGTTCAGCTCATAATAGGGAAAATGCTGGTTGGGTATTGAGTATTTATTTCCAGCTGAGAAAAACAAATTCCTTGAGATTCCTTGAGCTTGGCTGAAAAGAAATCTGTCTTGTTGCTGCTTGAAGTAATTCCATTCCTACAAGTTCTTATTCCTTGGGTATTCCTCACCTCAGGGCACTGAACAGGCAAAAAAAACAACCCAGGAATGAAAAAAGCAATGAGAATAGAATCATAGACTCATAGAATCATGGACTGGTTTGGGTTGGAAGTGACCTTAAAGATCAGCCAGTTCCAGCCCCTGGGAAAGGAAAGATAGGAACACTCCTGACTGATGTGGAGACAGACAGAAGTTCTGGCCTGACCCTGCTGTGAAGCCTTGGTAAAATCCCCATCAGTGCTGCCAGTTCCTTCCCCAAACCTCCTCGAAAACAGCCTCTGGCACTGCTGGAGAGGGATCAGGTTGGTTGCTTGAAAAATTCAAGGCTGTTGGATTACTGCTGTGTATTTTTCTGGGCTCAGAGCTGAGTATCCTGTCCATGGAGCTCTGCAAAGCTCAGGTGCTGGGCCAGAGCTGCAGCTGCTCCTTGGGTGGAATTTCTGCACTCATGAACATTGCTGGAGGGAGACCAAATGGGAGTTTGGACACAAGAGGGGAAATAAAAATTCTGCTGCTCACATCAAGTGGTAACAGAGCTTTCCCAGGGCCCTGGCAAGGCAGGCAGGGCCTCGTTTTTCAAACCCTCCCCTGGAAGAGCCCTGAAAATAAAAGTGGAGCTTCTTGCTAACTCAGCAGAAAACCAAACATGTTTCTGCTGACTTTGGGCTCAGTTACCCAAGATTCATGCTCAGATTGTTAAGATCAGTTCTGCAGTTTAGCTTTAAGCTCAGATTTAAGTTGTCCTAGGAGGAGAGGACTGAATGAGCCACAGTCTGAGCCCAGTTCAGCCTTGTCTGAGCCTGTTCATTCTTCAGCTGGAGCTGTCACACAGAGACACTTCTCTGCCCTGGAGTCCTGGGCTGGGAAATTGGATCCAGGGCTCTTTTGTATGCAGTTCTGCTTTGCAGAGAGCTGGTTTTCCATGACCAGCATATTTGTCTGAAAGATAATGAAAGGTCATCAGAGGCCTAACACTTTCTTTCTTGCTCTGAGTTTGGGCTTCAATTGGGAGCAGACAACACCGTGAGTCGCCTGACCAAGATCAGGGATTGCCAAGCAATCCCACAGGGATTGAGAGGCACAAAAGAATCAATGTTTGCAGACTCCTTTTGTCCTTTTTATTAATGGCAATGTAACCAATGGAAAAAAAAACCCTCTAGTTTTCAGAGGCTGCAGTAGCCAAGATCTTTCCAGGCAGGGAAAAGCAGCAGATCTCTCTCCTTTAGGCTTGTAATGTAAAGATTAATCAATGCATGAGCTTTGCTGCTTCCTTTGTGTCCCAGTTTAAATGACTATGTATTGTTGGCCCTAGAAAAGGGTTTGGCTGTGTGATGGCAGAAGAAAGAGGCTGGGAAGGAGGCTCTGATGATAAAAGTCTGGGAGCAGTGTGTGTCTGCTCTGCACCTCCTGGCAGGGGATCCCCAGCACTTGCTCTGCTTTTTAGTTTCCTTTTGTCAAGGAGAAGCACTTTCCATGTCCTCTGTGCTGTGCTCAGCTGAGATTCAGTGACAGGTTGTGGGTGAAGGAGGAATTCTCTGACCCTTGTCAGGGAGTTGGAGAGAGCCATGAGGTCACTCTGAGCCTCTTTCCCAGGCTAACCAACTCAACTCCCTCAACCCTTCCCCATGTTCTCTAAACCCCTTCTGGTCTCTTTGCCCTCCTCTGGACTCTCTCCAGCACCTCAATGTCCTCTATAAAGTGAGGGACCCAAAGCTGAGCACAGCACTGAGGTGTGACCTCCCCAGTGCCCAGTCCAGGGGGATGAAAATTGACTTTCACCCCCCAACCCAGTCCAGGGGGATGAAAATTGACTTCAAATCTCCAAAATTGATTTTCACCCCCCATGGTGCCCTGTGGAGCCAGCACTGCTGTGGGACAGCTGGAGTCCCCTCAGTGAGGCTGTGCCCTTTGCTGTGCTCTCCAGCCCTCCAGCCCTGCTGCTCCAGCAGCTGAACTGATCTGAAAAGCCACCAAGAATCACAGTGATTAGCTTGGAGGTTTTCTATTGGGGCAATGGAATTTCTGCCTCTCTGATGTACTTCTCCCTGTAGCCATAGAAACTGGGGGAATTTATAGGCACCACACAGTGTCTTTGGCTAAATCTGTATGGGTAATAGTGCCAGGGAGTGTTTTTGGGGAGCAGAACGTGCCTGTCCTCACAGTGATGTCATTACCCTGGCACTGCATCCTCCCCAAGGCCTGGGCACTGCTGGGGTTCAGCATGACTCAACTTTGCTGGCACCAGGCACTTCCCATGGGGAATTCAGCAGCATGGATTCAGTCATGAGCTCTTTGGAGTGGGGAGAGTGGAGCAGAGGGTGCTCCGTGGTGACGTCCGTGAGTTGTCACAACATGGAAGTCTTTGGGCCTTTGGCACCATGGTTAGTGGGACATGAACATCTGCTCTGCAGCAGATGGTCCTTCCAGATATAGGATGGGTCCCTGAGCAACATGAGCTGGTGGAAGATGTCCCTGTCCATGGCAGGAGGTGGAAATGGATGGTCTTGAAGGTCCTTTCCAACCCAAACCATCCTGTGATTCTATGATCCTGTAAAAGTCTACTCAGTTCTGGGGGGTTTGGGTCGTTTGTCCAACATCCAACATGCAAAGGTTTAGGTGCAAAATATCTCCACATGCAAATGGGCTCTGTAAGGAGGGAGGGTTTGCTTCATTTGAGAGGAAAAATCCAGGCATTTAGCTCCAATTTATAGCTGAAGGCTCTAAAATTATACTTCTCTTTCAAGTGAGTTGGAGTTCAAAGCCAGGACAGCCCCCCAAAAAAACCCCAAGTGAACCTGAAACTTTTGAAATAGAAAATCAGATTTGGATTTTCCTGTATATTTCCAGAGAGGCATCAGCTTCTCTTGTGTTCTTCAGTATTTGTCAAAAAGCCCTGAAGTCAAAACCCAAATAGCTCCTAACACAAAGGCAAAATTCTACAGCGAAGGAAGAGGTAGGAGGAACATTTTCCCAGCAGCTCAATTCAAAACAAAGAAGGTTTTTAGCTACTTGATCACAAGAAGGATGTGAAAGAAGAAAAGAATGAAGGGCTGGAGATATTTTTTATGATCACATAACTCAAGAGGAGCTGATTAAGTTCTTGTGAAATGCAGAAAACAGCTGAGAAATGTCAAACCAATAAAGGTATTTCTGGTGTGACTGTTTTAAGCTAGTGACAACAAAGGTTTAGCTGAGAAATGCTGTCTCTGGGGTGATTGATCACCACTGTGACAAGGCAGGAGAATATTAGAAGACAATAAGGATTTAACTGCTTTTTTCTATGGCTGGGAGTGGTTTGGATATCATTGGGATCACAGTATAGGAGACCTGGCTAACCCTATGCTTTGGAGCCAGTGAGACATCTCTTGGAAAGGACCTTTCCCCTGCTAGGTATGTCCCTGTGTACACAAGTGATCCAACCCAACTCAGCAAGATGCTTGTTTGGCTCAGCAAACATTGTGCTCAAGGCTTGCCCAGGGCCATCAGCCACATCTGCAGCAGCCACTGCACATCTGGTCACTGAACACTGAGCTGCAGAACACTCTGAAACGGCTCCAGGAGGAGGAGAAGCTTTTCCTGAAAGCCACATCTGTCCCCAGGGCACCCCGAGGAGCAGCCAGGGATCTGTATATTAACCCACACAAGAGCAGAGACTGTTTGAATCACTCCAAATCTGCCTGTACATCTTCCCCAAGGAAAATGCTTTTCCCTCCTGCACCAAACTCGGTTTCATTGCACCTTCTGGTTTTGCAGCTCAACCTCTCCCAGTGGTTAGAGCTTTGCTTCCTGCACAGGGAGAGAGGAGAGGGAGGTTAAACCTTAGACAGCTCCATGCCTTGGCATAACAAAGCACCAGCATTAGCTGCAGTCAGGATTGCAGGGCTGAGGCTTGGAGAGCTCAGTCACTGGAGGCCACTTACTTGTCAACATTTTGCATCTCAGGGCTGAGATACAGATTTTGTCTCCTGAATTTCAATCTTGGCCTCTGGGGAGGAAAGCAGCAGCTTTGGCAGAGATGTGTTTTCCACCTGCTGGTTGCTTCCACCAGAACACTGCAAACAGCCAGGGCTGCCTGGCACACACAGCTCTCATGGATATCTGCAGGACACATGGACTGGGCCCAAAGGAGCTGCTCAGAGTGTGACCAGTCGTGTTTGTACATAGGATGTCATGGGCAGCAGCTTGAGGGAGGTGACTCTGCTCCTCTGATCTGCTCTGGGGAGACCCACTTGGAGTGCTGCATCCAGCTCTGGGGTGCTCAGAACAGGGAGGATGTGGAGAGTGTCCAGAGGAGGCCACAGAGGTGATCAGGGGATGGAGCTCCTCTGCTCTGAGGAAAGCTGAGAGAGTTGGGATTGTTCAGCATGGAGAGGAGAAGCTCCAGGGAGACCTTAAAGCCCTTCCAGTGCCTAAAGAGGCTCCAGGAGAGCTGCAGAGGGACTTGGGACAAGGGATGGAGGGACAGGACACAGGGAATGTCTTCTCACTGCCACAGGGCAGGCACAGATGGATATTGGGCAGGAATTCCTCCCTGTGAGGTGCTGAGACACTGGCACAGGTTGGACAGAGCAGCTGTGGCTGCTCCATCCCTGGAGTGTTCCAGGCCAGTTTGGATGGGGCTTGGAGCAGCCTGGGCTGGTGGGAGGTGTCCCTGCCCATGGCAGGAGGTGGAATGGGATGAGCTTTAAGGTCCTTCCAAGCCAAACCAGTCTGGATTCTGTGATGAGATCTCTGCATGTTCTTTCCATGCTCTTCTGCACAGACACAGCGCAGAAGTTGTTCCCTTCCGCACTATTAAAAAATCAAGGTCACTCTCTCCAAATGGCTCTGCTGAAATCCAGATCTGCAGGTTCATACTCCTTGGGGATCACTTTTCCTTGCCTGCCATTAGGCATTTGCTGAATCCAGATGTTCAGCAACCCTCCAAATTCACCAGCCCATTAACTGTCATCAAACCTGACCTGCTAATTCCTTCCACAACCTTCTTTCCCTGACCCCAGACCACAAAGAGACATTTGAAAGCCAATGAGGTCCTCATTGCAGTGCTGGAGGATGATTCCTCCTCCTGGGGCGGTGGGGCAGGCACAGGAACACAAATTAGAGGTGCTAAAAGGGATTTTAGCCTAACTAGGAAGGTGTGAGCACAGCTCCAGGCAAAGACACTCCCAGTGAGGAGAGCAAGGGCTGGGGCTGAGCTTCTGTATGTCCAGGTAAGAGCAGAACAGGGGAACAGACAAGGATTTGCTTCATAAATTGCAAAGACACAGCAAAACCCTGAGGTTTATGGTGTGTTGCTCCATGGGGAATCCCACAGAGAAAGATGGAGATGGCTCTGCTGAGCTTGGCTCAGCCAGGACAGTGTTGGGAAGTCAGGGGCAGCAGGATGAAGGGTAAAGGACATCAAAATTGGTTTATCAGCACACTAAAATCATTGACAATCAATCTGAGAGGGACTTGGGTTGTTCTTTGCTTTGCCAAAGAAAGGCCTATCCAGGTTGCTCCTTCCTTAGGGATGCACAGGATGAAAAGGGAAATTTAGAAATCCTTCCCCAAGCAGAAATTTCATGTTGGAACCATCAGAACCTCCTTCTGGCAACACTTCACTCTCCAGTCCCCAAAGCAGGATGGTTTGAGAAAGCAAATGTGCTAGATAAATATTAAAATACCTCTAAAATATGGAGCACATTCAGTATTATTGAAATTCTTATTCCACCTCACTGTGTTCCATTGAAACAATAGCAGAAAAGCAGAGTGGAATCAAACAAGGAGCTGGAAATTAAGTGCCCTGTTTTGACTACAGATCATTGCCATTTCCAGGGATGTCTCACCTGGAATCTTATAGACAGGACAAGAGTTCATCAGAGCCCAGCAAAGCCCATAAACATGCAGCCAGGGATTAAATATCTTCTGCCAACCCACACACCAAGTCCATAAGGGAAACTCCACCTGTTTTCCCTGATTTAGCTATCAGGTCCCACAATAATCAACTTTTCCTGGTCCTTTCCAGCCTCACTGGGCAGTTTGGCTGGATGGAAGGAGCATCACTCAAGGTTAAAGCCTGAAATGATATTTAAGATTCTAGATCAGTAACTGCTTCTGCTCAACCCAACAAAAGGCATTTACATCCTTTAAAAACAAGTGTTTTGATTGTGGTTTATGTCAAGTACACATAAGCAATTGAAATGTAATAGTCTCTGTGTTCCTGAGCTCATTTTTGCCTTGCTGTGGCTTATGTCTTTATGTCTTTAGGCCATTAAATCATCCCTAGGGTCCTGTGTTTTCTTCCATCCTCCAGCACTGTTGCTTTTATGGTAGACTAAGTCTCTGTATGGGAGATTAAGTTTTACAGTGTGATGCCTCAATCCAATTGTTTGTTACCACTGTGTGTTCTGCAAACTTCCACCTCCACATGGCACAGACTCCAGCTCAGGGGAAGTGCTGACACTGCTCTGGAGTGGCACACAACAGCTCCAGCTTCCCAAAGGGCTTCAGAGCACCTTGGCATGAAGCAGGACCTGGGGAGAATGGGGAGGACAAGGAAGTGGTTAGAACTTTTAAACTCTATAGTTAGCATTTCTTTCCTCATTTAAACCCCAGAGATTCTGCATTGGCACTGCCACCCTGGCAGTGTTCAAAGCCAGGCTGGATGGAGCCTTGAGCAACCTGCTCTGGTGGAACAGCTCCCAGGGCAGTGTCACAGCCCCAAGGCTGGTGGAGCTCAGGGAGTGTTTGCACAACACTCCCAGGCACAGGGTGCAGTGTTGGGGTGTCCTGGGCAGGAGTTGGACTGCTGATCCTGGTGGATTCTCTGACTCCTCATCAGCCTTTCAGTGCCATTCACAGCCTTTCCCATTTGCATGCTCAGGGAAGCTGATAGGGCTGAGAGTTACACAGGAGCAGCTGCAAAACTGGGGGAGTTTCTACTCTGTGATAAATTTAAAAAAGGAGTTTTGGTTCCTGTTCAATTTGGACCAAAATCAACAAGCAAAAGGAAGGGGGAGAAAAAAAAAAAAGGAATTTCTCACAAATTTGCTTTTTGGCCACCTCAGCTCCTCAGGGACGTGAGGGCTTGGTGAGTGGTTGCTTTGCAGCTTGCTGCTCTGGCACAATTCTGGGAGCCAAGAAAAAAACCTGCAGGAAAAGAATCTGAAACAATCAATCTTCTTGTGCAGTCAGAGCCCAGGGAGAAGGGGAGGATGGTTGGAGAGGGACAGTTCCATGGGAGAAGGGCAGATTCAGGTTCTGCACATGGACTTGGCTTCAGCTGAGTTTCCATCCCTAGGAAGATTTTCCTTCTGTGTCAGAATGACAATGAACAGCAGAAAGGAAACATGAATATTTGCTTTAGGAATCTTACACTCCCCAAGAAATTCATCAACATCAGTAAACGCTTTGTGGAGCATGTTGAGACTTTATTTACATACCATTTTCCAGCAGAATGTAATGACTCTAAAAATCTCCCAGAAGCTTTCACTCCTTGGGGAGAGAGAGAAAGCTGCAAACAAGGATTCACCTCTTGCCTTGCAGACATCACTCCCCATGGCAATGAGAGGCACAGCTCAGGCCAGGAAGGTCACTGCAAACACCTCCAGCTGCTTAACACCCTCTGAAGGCAGAGAGGCACCAAATGGAGTGGCCACAAGAAATGATGAAGGTCATGTCTGTGACCAAGCTCTGCAAATCTGCTGTTTCACAGCTTTTGATCCCAACTCTGAAATCCCTTCTTTATCTATTTAACTCCAAAATGAATTGCTTTCTCCTCAGCCCTGGAAAACAAACCCTGCCAGATAAAAGTGAACCACTCAGGCCATTCTTTTCCCTATCCCTTCAGCAGAGAAAGGACATTTATAATGCAGGAGGCAGCAGAGACCATTGGCTGCTGGTGCTCAAAAATCTCTGCTCCATTTCAAACAGGACTTTAGTATTTCTTCTTGTTTCTCTCTTTGGGTTTTTTCCTCTAATGCAAGAGAATCCTTCAGGCAACAACCTCAGCACTGCTCAGGGCAGGTTCATCCTGTGCACTGAGTCAGAAACCAGGGGGAAAAAATAGCTTTGATGATGTAATTAATGCCTATTTTCAGGACTAGGTACAAAGGGCCTTGGCTGAAGTCACTGGGCCTGATGGCACTTCACTTGTTTGTTTGCTCCTGGGGTGGTTCATGCAGCATTTTTGGTGAATGTAGTGGTTGGGGATGGGTCTCTGCTCCCTTTCTTGCCCTCCCCAGCACTGTTCACCCCAAAGCTTCTCTTCTCCAGCCTGAACAATCCCAGTTCTCTCAGCCTTTAATCACAGCAGAGCTGCTCCATCCCTCTGATCATCTTGGTGCCTCCAACAGATTCATGTCCTTCCTGTGCTGGTGACCCAGAGCAGCACTGCAGGTGAGTCTCACCTGAGCAGGGCAGAGGGGCAGAGTTCCTCTCTCTCAGTGGTGTGGCAGAGGCAGCTCAGGTGTCTGGAGGAGGTTAGAGAGGATGAAGCAAAGCTCTCCCAGTTGCTCCACCTGTTTGCTCCACCTTGGGCACGTGTCCCTCACCAAAGGGCCAGGGCAGGATTTGCTCCCCAGTCACTCAGCCTGTCCTCGAGCCCTTCCCTAGGCACAAGGCCATCAGTCTGGTTGGATTAGGGCAGCCAAGGGCCAACAGCTCCTGAAAGCACATCCATCATTCCACCAGGACTTGTCTGTCCAAGAGCTGCTCCCACTCACAGCCACCCCCAAGCCCCAGCCAGGTCTGACCAAGGAATGACCTTCCCCACTGTGCTGGCAACAAATGCTGCCTAGACATGTTAGTGAGCTCCTCAAAGCAGCTAAGGCACAACCTCTGTCTGTTTTTTATAACTAAAGAAGCTCTGCAATTAATTCCTTAACCTCCTTTCAAGAGAACTGTAATTGCTGCTGTGGCAACATAACAAGAGAAGCTGTTTTCCACCCAATGCTTCATTAACTTGACCCTAATTGGCCAAGTAAACAAAAACAAATTGCTGCTCAGACTTGACTTGGGCTCAATCTCAAAGGAATCTGGAGAGGACACAGAGAGGACTCAGTGCTTGAGACAGAGGTTGCACAATAAGCAAGAAATCCTTCAGGTCAGAATTAATCCTACACTGACTAAGACTAATCAGCCTCACACTTCCATGTCATGCCCAGAAATATTAAGCAAACAGTTGCTTCATTTCTACAAGGGCATTTTTTTTTGCCTCCTTTCTTCTATTAATGATGATTGGGAGTGAATGAAATGGTGAATTAAGTGATGTGGCTGCTCATTTCTCATCCTTTGTGCTCTCAGACACCTCTGGGAATAGCCCAGCAGCAGGAGAGGAAATGTCTGTGTTGTGTACACACATGAGCTGCTGACACCACCTCAAAAACCTGGGCAAGGGTGACAGCAGCAGCAGCATCTCATCTCCAGGGTTAGACTCGGTGCAGTGGCTTCTGGCCAAGCCCAAAGAATGTTCCAAGTGGTTGGTTGGGTGGTTTTGTGGGCAGCATTTGTTGCCAGCACAGTGGGGAAGGTCATTCCTCATTCAGACCTGGCTGAGGCTTGGGGGTGGCTATGAGTGGGAGCAGCTCTTGGACAGACAAGTCCTGGTGAAGTGATGGATGTGCTTCCTGGAGCTAAATGGACTGACCTTTTGCCAGGGCATCCTACTGCTGTGAGCACCTGCAGGACCAAATCCAGGATCATCTCCTGCTCAGTGAAATTCAGACTGACTTTCCTAGTGAAATACAGATGTTTTCCCACCTCTCTTTTGGCTGAAGTCCAGGGAAACCTTTAACATCATCAGACTGGAGAGGGACAGAGCAGTAGAAGCTGCAGGACCCAGTGCTGGATAACTGGGACATGCAGGAGAACAGCCCCATTTGCCTCAGTCTGCATTGGCTCATTGCAAGTCTTGTTGGGAAACAAAAGAAAAAGCAAAAATATCACTTACAGATGGAAGTTTCCAAGCACCAGAGCAGATTTGATGGGGAGCAGGATCACACCAGCCCTGCAGGGTTTGGTGCCTAAGTCCCTTGTGCAGGTTGAGCTTCACTGGGGACTCAGAGAAGTTGGGACTTGGTAGAGTTTTAATGAACAAGGAGACAAATTCAGTCTCTACAATCCTTTTTTTGTCCTCTGATAAATATTGCCCTTGAATTTCATGCTCTACACTCAGCCAGAAAAGAGCTAATGATCCAAGATGTAAACACTTTATTTCCTGTCTCCAAAGCTCAGCACAACTTTAACCCTTGCCCAGCAGAGCTGTCAGCAAAGCTTTTACTGGCTGAGAGGGCAAGATCCAGGCCCTGCTGAAGTCAGGGGGATTTTTGTCATTGCCTTGGGGAGTTTGGGGGGACAAAGGAGTGAGGAAAGCAGCAAGGACTGTGAATAGATGCTCCCCCAGCAGTGGTGAAGCCCAGACCCTGCAGGCAGCACCCAAAGACCTTCAGCCTCAGTGAGACACCACAGCCAGACTGGAATAACTCCTTGGTCAGGTGTTCTGTCCTCCAAACCACCTCTGGCCAATGCTCTCAGGCACAGGTGGATTGTTGGGGTGTTCTGGGCAGGGTCAGGAGTTGGACTGGGTGATCCTTGGGGGTCCCTTCCCACTCAGGACACTCTGTGAGACCCAACCTGGGATGCTCAGGGCCCATCCTGGTGCAGCACACTGAGGGCTGAGCTGAATACCTCCCATTTCCCACCTGGAATTTTGCATTTGAGGGGCTACATCGCCCTGAGCTCCTCCCTCAGCATCTCCACTCAGCAATCCTAGCTCTAAATGGTTTGTGCACCTGAGCCAGCTTGGCAGGAAGGACTTCCATGGGCTGGTGGGTGTTGGCTCAGGCTCTGCCTGCAAGCCCAAAGTGTAGGGAGGAAGGGGATAATGATCTGGAGAGAAATGATGTGTTTATGAGCCATTTCATCCTTCAGAGATTGGCCAGCCAAGCAGTGAGTGGCCAAGCTGCCCCTGCACAGCAACTGCTTCATCTCTCCACACTGTCACCAGCCTGTGGCTTCCCATCAATTTTCCATAAAAAGCCAGGCTGGAGGGTGGGGAAAGCTCTGCATTTGCCCAGCACTGACACAGGGGCTGGGTTGAATGGCTCAGAGCTGCTCAGCACATGATATATGGATTGTTCTGAGGCTTCTGCAGCCACGGGAAGGAGGGATGAGGGATGGGAGAGGGGAAGGAGGGATGAGGGATGGGAGAGGGGAAGGAGGAATGAGGGAGGAGGAATGGGATGAGGGAGGAGGAATGGGATGAGGGAGGAGGAATGGGATGAGGGAGGAGGAATGGGATGAGGGAGGAGGAATGGGATGAGGGAGGAGGAATGGGATGAGGGAGGAGGAATGGATGAGGGGAGGAGGAATGGGAGAGGGGAAGGTGGTGGAGGGGAGGAAGAGTGGGCTAAGGGAAGGTGGGATGAGGAGAAGAGGGATGGGAGAGAGGGAGTTGATGGAAGGAGGTTTTATCATGCCCTCATTGCTCCGAAACTTTACAGGGAGATGAAACAGGCAGGAACAGCTTGGGAAGTGCCACAGTAAAAGAGCTGCATATGCCTGTGTTTTTCTAGCCATGAGGGAAAAAAAAACCTCACAAAATATCTGGGAGTTTATTTGGAAAGGCTTTGAGAGCCTATGGTAAACCTGAGTCCTCTGTGCCAGATCCCTGGGACCTGAAATCCATCTTTGATTGCTGTTTCATTCGCCCTTTGCAAGAGGAAAAGGTGGAACATGTTTGGGGTGACCTCTTTGGCCCAGCTGGACAGACTCAATAGATTCAGCATATATCAATTCAAGTGCTGGAAAAGTCTCTTTTTTTCTGCAAAAGAGACCTGTCAGTGGGGAAAACACAAAATCCCAGTGCTGAGAACTGGAAAAAAACCCACCCAAAACCCAACCCCAGCACAAACAAACCAATCCAAAGCTCATCCCTGGAGGCTGAAAGCGATGGATGATCACAGACCCAAGCAAAGCACTGCAAGCAGGAGGAGATATTGGGCATTAACAGTGGCTTCCCAGCCCAGGCATCATCCTGAGGACTAATCTCCTTCCCTGGTGCAACTGGGAACCACTAGCTGGGAACTGCAGTGTCGTTAGGAGCAGCTACCACTCGTCTGCATTCCCATTTCCAGCCTTGCCAATAGCCTCTGGGGAAGGGATTTCATCTGGGTTTGATGAAAGCAAAATTAAAGTAATCATAACAAAAATGGAGCTGAGTGTATCCCAGCCAGGAGAGAGGAGGAGGGAGAGGAGATGAGCCTTGTGGTGCAGCTCACAGAGCTGTGCTGGCCATGGCTCTCTCCTTGAGAGTTTGGTTTGTGCTGCAGGAAACATGAGATATTACACATAAATACAGCTATTCTCTTTTATTATTTTTTTTTGCATGGGGGAAAAAAAGCGAAAAACACACTTGCAGTTTTGTTGTAACATAGGAACATAATCACTGGCTCTGGGAAAACAGAGAGACCCTTGGGGTTTGCTGGCAGCAGCAGCAGCAAAGCCAAGGCTGCAGCTCCTGGCTTGGAGACTCCTCTCTCTCTCTGAGCTCCCTTGTTGTTCTGTGTCTGACAACAAGAGTAAATCTGTCAGCCCTGGGCAAAACCATGTTTTGGGGAAAGCTGCTAAAGCACTTTTTACTGTGTCCAAACAATCCTGTATGTTCTTCCTTCTTAGACATTGCTGCTGCTAACCAGAGCCTGAGGGGCAGAAGCCTTTGGGATTCGGGTCCTGCCCAGCAGGAGCTGCTGGATGTGCTGCAGGGAGTGTTGGGCAGAGCTGCTTCCACCTCCTGGTGACCAACTCACACTTGGGCTTAAATACTCTGCAGGTATTTTTAAACCAGTATCATGGAATGGTTTGGGTTGGAAGGACCTTAAGGACCATCCAGTCCCACCCCATGCCATGGGGACACCTCCTGCTCCAAGCCCCATCCAACCTGGCCTGGAACACTCCCAGGGATGGAGCAGCCACAGCTTCTCTGGGCAACCTGTGCCAGTGCCTCAGCACCTCACAGGGAGGAATTCCTGTCCAATATCCCATCCATCCCTGTCTTCTGGCAGTGGGAACCAGTCCCTGTGTCCTGTCCCTCCATCCCTCATCCCAAGTCCCTCTCCAGCTCTCTTGGAGCCCTTTTAGACACTGGAAGGGCTTTAAGGTCTCCCTGGATCTTCTCCTCTCCAGGCTGAACACATCTAGCTCTTTGTTGGTGCAGATCCTGGGGCAAAAATCTGACATGAGATCCCAACTGGTTTCTTCAGCTCAAGATTGATCACTGCTCTATGTTGCACAGAGCAATGACTCTTCCTCCTGCAGCCTTAATGCTCCAGGAGCAGAGCAAGGTGAAGCTCTTGAGCCTCTTGGTGTGTAGGAGCAGACTTGGCAGCTTGAGCTTGTTTTGGGGAGAGCTGCTCTGGCACCCAAGTGCCAGCACCGAGCTGGCACTGCAGGATTTGTTCATCCTCATAGAGTCTCAGCCCTTGCAGGGGAGCTCAGCTGGAACATGCAGGGGGGAGAAATATTCCTGCAGCTGGGAAAGGAGTGATTTAGCTGCCGTGGGTAGCTGCCTGCCCACCAGCAACCCCCTGTGCAAATGCCACACAGCAGTCACTTGCTGCTGCCAGGAGAGAGATGTTGTGCTGGAAACTCACCCTGCTCTTTTGCATGAGCAGAGGTTTCATTTCAGGCCATTAATCCGTGTGATCTGCACTGAGGCTCCAGGCAATGTGTTCAAGCTGGAGAAAATCCTCTTTCATGTGTCAGAGCTGGGCTGGGGGCACAGTGCCAGTGCTATCACATCTCCAACCTTCCCCTGACACCTCTCTCCTCCCCTCCCACCCCCTGCCCAGCCCTGCTCTGCCTCCTGCCTCCAGACACAAAGCCTTGTGTGCTCAGATGAGCAAACACAGGGTAGGTTTTTTGCCATCCCCTCCAGAAATAACATCTGCTCCTTTCTAGCCTCCAGTAGCCTCTCACTGGAGTCTTTGGGCCAGAGCTCCAGAGCTCTGTGGAGCCAGAATAGCTTTGAGAGGTTGGGGAAGGAAATGCATCCCCAGAAGGGATGGAGAGGGGTGAAAGGATCCCCCAGCACACACCAGAGCAGGGGCAAATGTCACTTCTTCAGTCTCTATTGCAGCTGAAGTGGTTGTGCACCATCCACAAGCATGGAATGAGCAAATTCCCTTTCTTCCCAGCCTTTGCCTCCTGCTCACCCTCCCCTCAGCACCTTGAGACCTGTCCCTGCTGCCCACAGACCCTGGGTCAGCTCTTCTGCCTCCTCTCCCACCAGGAGAAGAATATGTTCTGAGAAACACCAACTTCATCAGCAGAGGTGTCACTTCAAACCTTCCCACTGGCTCTGCATGTTCCAGGGCCCAATTCCACCAGGAGCAGCTCCACAGGGAGCAATGTTGGGTCCCAAATCCACCAGGAGGAACAACCTAACACACCTGACCCACCTGATCAACCTGAACCACCCAAACCATCTGAACCACCTGAAGCATCTGAGCCATCTAAACAACCTGAACAATCTGAACCACCTGAACCACCTTCCCCAAGATCCTCCCAGCCACAATCCCTCCCTATTTACAGAGCCCAAGCATTGCAGAGATGACAACTGCCAAGGCAAGATGCTCTTTGCAAGATCCTGTCTCTTCCTCCAACACTTAGCTCGCAAGACTGTCCTGTCTTTAACCAGCTAAATTGCTCCTTTCCTCTTTCCTGTGCATAATGATGGCTCTGGGGGTGATTTGGTTTGTCAGGCAGCAGCAGACTAACCTGCTTTCTGCTCGGGGACAACTCCACAGAAGTCATTAGACTTGCAGTAATAGCAAGGAGACTGGCCTGAAAATTTTGCTAGTCCCCACGTAAAAAGCCTCTTCAGTACATTTTAATGGGGCTAAAAGACCTAATAAAAGAAAATAAGGCTGCAGGAAAGCATTTGTGACCTTGAGGTATTTGCAGTGCTCTTCTTAGGTCTGTCAGCTGGGTGAGTTTAGTCCAGAGCTGCCTGGCCCAGTCCGTGGCTTTTTCCATGCTGATGAGGATTTATCTCTCCCTTCAAGATTTAGCACTAAATCAGCCCCTGGAAGGTGACAGCTTGAGCAAGGACTTATGCAGTGCATCTGTTATCTAGCCCAGCTGCATTGCTAGGCAGGCTCTGATGCAGGAAACCCTTGGATAACCAAACCAGGAAAGCTGAACCATCTGAACCATCTGAAGAACCTGAACCATCTGAAATACCTGTAGCCCCTGGGGTTAACAGGTTCTGCTCCTCACTGGGAGCTAACAGGATCTATTGCTAACTGGGAGCAGTGTCACCTGAAGGAATTTTTGCAGAGAACATTGACCTTTCATTTTTCTTTCTTGTTTTTTTCCCCCCTTTGTCTCTTGCCCATTGAGACATTTCTTGGTATTCACAGGCTAAAATGAAACACTTTCATTGATGGTTCTTGGCCCTGAGTTATCAAAGAGAGAAGGCTCCAAAGCCTGGAATGCTGCCAGTTCCTCCCTGGACTTGGATCAGGACTGGAGTCAGGTAACCTGTGTGGAGTTGTCTGGCAGGAACAGCACTGGGAGAGGCTGGAGACAGAATGAGGCCAAACCCAAGGACACCCATTCCTTCCCTGGCAAGGAAGAAACCACTGTTACTTGGCAGAAAGGACTTGTGAATGTTCAGGTTCAGAGGAAACAGCCTCAAGTTGTGCCAGGGGAGGTTTAGGTTGGATATTATGAAAAATTCCTCCATGGAAAGGTCTGTCCAGCCCTGGCACCACTGCTCAGGGCAGGGATGGAGTCACCATCCCTGCAGGGATTGAAAACTGTGTGGATGTGGCACTTGGGAACACAGTTATGATGAACATGGTTGGACTTGATGATCTTGGAGGTCTTTTCCAACCTGAATGATGCTGTGACTCTGAGTTTGTGCAGTGCCTCGGGGTGGTTGGTGCTGGGGAATGGAGACAAAGGTGCTGTCCTCATTTTGAGAGGTTATCTTTGAGTTCTGCACAGGCAAAGCCTCATCCCATCAGTCTAATCCCTAAGCTCCAGGCCCAGCTCTGCTGACCCAGCACCCAACAGTGACCACCAAATCCCTTCCCACCTCTCCCCTCCCAGCTCTGAGCAGTCAGTGCTTTAGGAGCTCTGCCCAGCAGATGTTATAAACCACCTTCCCCAGAGCTCTGGAGCTGCTGCAGTCGCTGAAGACTTCAAACCCAAATTCACCACCACTTTTAATGGACTCCAAAGTCTATTTGTTGGAGGCAAATGTCCTCCAAAGCAAATTTGCCCAGCACTGAACTGGTGTTAGCAAAGCTGTCAGCCAAGCTCGATCCATCACAGCTCTGCAGCTGAGGAGAATTCCTAAGCACAAATCCACATGTGAGGGGAAAAAAAAAAAAGGATATATTTAACATTTATATCTTCTCTTTATTACAGCAAATGCATTTTATGTCCAAGAGATGAAATATATAGCACCAGTCAAATTTCTTGCGTTGAGTAACATCCATGATGAACTCAGCCCCATTTTTGTTTAGTAAATCATTTGCAAGCCAATCCTGATGGCACTGGAGATGATCCATAAATCTGAGCTGAATAGCTTCTTTCCTCATCCTCAGCTTTTGCAGGAAGCTTCATCTTCATCTTTAGAGCTTGGTTGGCTCAATAGAGGGAAAAACTCTCTCCCTTGCATTGTCTGGGAGGTTGAGCTGAAGGCCCAGGGGGAAGTGTGTTGGTTTTGCAAATGTCAATCCATGTGGTTGGGCCCCACTTGGAGCCTCAGGAGGACAAGCAGGAAATATTCCCTAAGTTTTAGTTAAACACAGTGTTTAGGGGAGATTCTTTTCACTTGTACAACAGCAACTCAGTTGTAAGGGAAAGTGGAGGTAGAAGTGGAACAGGAACTGGCCCAGGTTGCCCAGGGAGGCTGTGAGTGCCCCAGCCCTGGCAGTGCTCAGAGCCAAGTTGGATGAAGCTCCTTGGTTTGATTTCCTACTAGAGTGTCAGAAAAGTGACACCATTTACACAAAAGACTTGCAAAAATTTGGTCTTTCAATTCTTGAGGACTTGTGAGCTGGTTTTGAGGACTTGGGATCTGGTTTTGAGGACTTGGGATCTGGTTTTGAGGACTTGGGATCTGGTTTTGAGGACTTGGGATCTGGTTTTGAGGACTTGGGATCTGGTTTTGTGGGATCTAGGTTTAGGATTTGTGATCTACTTTTAAGACTTGGGATCTGGTTTTGAGGATTTGTGATCTACTTTTAGGACTTGGGATCTGGTTTTGAGGATTTGTGATCTAGCTTTAGGATTTGTGATCCACTTTGAGGACTTGGGATCTGGTTTTGAGGATTTGTGATCTAGTTTTAGGATTTGTGATCCACTTTTAGGACTTGGGATCGGGTTTTGAGGATTTGTGATCTAGTTTT